>NC_060277.1:96883895-96954333 GCF_021613505.1 Equus quagga | reverse complement strand
CCCCCCCCCCCCCCCCCCCCCCCCCCCCCCCCCCCCCGGCCCCGTCCATGGCTGTCATTTCAAAAGAAGCAGAAGTGCAGTCTCTTACCGGTGGCCTTTCAGCCTGACCAGTTTCATCATGTATCCGTCTCTCTTCTTACCCACTGAAATGCTGCATTCCAAGCAGGCAGGCTGATGACTGAATACACCCGGCTGATAATGTTCGTTGTCTGCGGGTCAGCTCGCCGCCCACCAATGGTGACATCTCACCTTGCTCCTCTAGCGTCTCCAGTCGTTGTTCTCCTGTCCTGAAGCCTGTGTCCTTCTCACCACAAGGGGGCATCAAGGTCACAGGGAGGCTATTAAAATACAGAGTCCTCGGCTCTACTCCCAGAGATTTTGACCGAGGAGGTTTAGAGTGGGCCTCAGGCGTCTGCATTTTTCACACACACCCTTTCACATGATTTTGATGGAGGTAGGCAGAACTCAGACCACATTTGGAGAAATTCCTCATAAAGGCCTGAGTTTTGCATAACATTAAATATTTGTCCACTGTCTGGCACCCGAGTTCCAAGTCAGGGAACCTACTGGATAAAACACCTTTCTGGCACATCCTCTGCACATTTATTTGCTGCCCACAGTGAACGGGCATTCTGCCCTGGGATCCGGCAAGCTAATCCAACATGGGGGTGAGGGGCAGTACGGAGGGAGTCTACCTATGTGCTGTGCAGGACTGTGCCTCCCTTGCAGAAGCCGTGGGTGGTAAGTTCCACCTTTACAGGCCAGGAAAAGGATTCAGGGGATTTATGGCTGCAAAGCAAATGTCACACACTTTACTCCATTAGAGATTTGCTTGAGTTCTTTCAAAATGCAAGTATTTATTAGGAAGATGGAGGTTCTTAGCGGCAAAAATGTTCCCTCTATAATTTCTCGAATAGCTAAATGCTTCCAGGATGAACAATGTGGGTGCCTGAAGGAGGGGGAACCTCCAGAAGCAGCAGACAGGGCTACGGGTGTGTGTGTGTGTGTGTAAGTGGGTGGGGGAGGTGGGGTTGAAGATCCTGGGACAGACTGGGACACTGCAGAGTGCTTTTGGGTGTGAGAGGAGCCCTGGAAGACAATACAGAATTGGGAAGCCTCTCTCAATTTAATCTAGTTTTTAAGGAGAAGAAATTATCTCAGCCTTCTCTTAGGTCTCTCCTGTCCTTGTAGTAGCTTAAAAACTGTTTCCTAGACCTTTAGAACTTCCCTTCTGAAACTGCAGCGCTCTCACTACAGTGGGAATCTGGTTTTGATCCGTGATGTAGAGAAGAGGGGAGGGAATATTTTGGGGTGTGGGTCTCCTTGAGGGAGGACAGACCTCACCCCCCTCCATGGCAGCCTAAACACACTGAGCCCCCAGCAGCAGAGAGAAGGTAACAGAGGACTGGAAAGAGACAGGGAGGTGGATGAACGCCAGGGACAAATTTTGTTTTTCAATTTTACTTAGAGTGGATCTGCCACTTTCCTTTCTTCCAAAAATGAAGCTAATTGTCAGTCACCTACTCACTTGAAATTCTACTTATTAGAGGTTCTTTTGAATGAGGGAGGAAACACTGTGCAGGTTGGGTGAAGGAGGGTCATTGCCCGTCTATACCTTAGTGTTAGGTGTCAGGAAAGCAATCTGATTAAAGAAATCAGGTACCCTAAGGAAATGGGGAATTTGATCATGGCTGTCTGGGCACTTTCTTCAGTAACTCCTTTGCCGCACTAGTGTTTGGCCCTGGTATGAGGAAATGAAAAGAAGAATTGAGTTCTACATTATGAATTTAGGAGTCTTCAGAGGGCATTAGAGTTACTTACTGTCTTTCTTTTTCCCCTAATTGATTCCAGAAATGCTTGCTTTGCTTTTACATAGTTAATATTATTTATAATTCTTTCCTGTAATTATTTAGCCAAACTGTCATGCAACACAATAGTACTGCTTCTCTGGAAATACCCTCGGATAGAAGTGTGATACTGACATAGGCACACGCGGATCTAGAATCAGCATCCCCCAGAGCGCTGTGTATCGTGGCTGGCAGTTAACAGGTCCTTAACAGATGTTCTGTGAGTGAATGACTGAACGCTGATTATGTTACTGCCCATTAACTTTCTTGGAAGTTTGATATTGTCACTACACTCTGTTCTTGTGTACACAGTTGGATTTAATGGGCCATTGTCATCCACTCATCACTTAAAAGTTAGAGATTGGAACATTGCCCAAGACAAAAGCTGTAGGACTGTTATTTGGGGGGAGAACAACCCAGTTGCTCCATAACTGCCTCTTTTCTTGCAGGATGAGGAGCAGCAAGAGATGGTCGCCTCTGCCGCCTTCATAGAGCAGCATTACGGGCACCTGGTGGACGCTGTGCTGGTGAAGGAGGATCTCCAGAGTGCACACAGCCAGCTCCGAGTGCTCTTGGAGAAGCTGAGCCAGGACTCTCACTGGGTACCTATTAGTTGGGTCAGGTAACTGCATCCTAGAAGATCCAGGTTGGAGGGGACCTAAAGGACCACCTCGTCCAGCCTGCCCCATGTTACCACGAAGGCATCTCAAGCACGGAGAGGGGCAGCATTTTCCGTAAACTCCGTCATCGAGGAGAGTCTATGTGGGAAGTCACGTTGTTGGTTTTTGTCTGTTGATTTTCACTGCACCCTTTTGGAGCAGAAAACATGAGTTGAAAGGGGCATGTCACAAAGAAACACACTTCATTCATTAAATTATCACAGGCAAGTTGACCCTGATTCTTTGTACCAAAGTCAAGTAGCCACTGTCTTTTGGGGGTGGCGGTGGTGAATTTATACACTACCGATTTGCAGAGATGGTTGAGCTTTATAAACAGTGACACTTTATTCGCCCAGCTTTGCTGGAAAGGAGTTGTTTTGCCCAAGGGGATTTTCCAGGCAACTGAAGTTCCCTTGTCTTCAAGCCCTAAAATGTTGATTTTAACCTTATTGATGGTGAATGCTTGCCTGGCAATGGAAAAATTGGTTCTCTGCCTTTTTAAATAGTAAGCATACATGAGCTTTTTTGGAAGACTGAGGCACACTTCACCCTCACTGTGAATTACTGTACTATTCTATGATACAATGCTGTTTTCAGGGACTCTCCAGGAATGTAAGGCTGCCGGTCCCCTTTCTAATATCCTCAGCCTAAAATGGAGCCCATGGCTTTGTTCGATTATTCTATTCCATCACTTGTCCCTCTTGTTACTGACAGTTGCCTGGTTCTCGCCTGTCCCCATCTTCAGATCATCTGGGCCCTAATCTCCTGTTGTGCCGGATCAAACTAGCTGATTCCCCCACCAACACTCTGTCTAAGCCGTGATAACTCAGTCCTGACCATCAAAGTCAAGGTACATAGACTCTGAGTGTGGGCCTGACTGGTTGTCTCTGAGCAAAAGTGTTTAGGGTCGCACAGGATTTGTGACATATCTTTGCTGCTCAGAGAATTTTATTTCTTATTAATAGGCAATGTAGGTAAGTCTTTATTCTGTGCCAGGGGCTATGCTAAGGCCTTTATATACATTACTTTGACAAATACACTAAGCCTATAAGGTAGGATTCTTAACCCCCATTATATGAATGAGAAGAATAAAGCTTAGAAAGCTTAGATAACGTGTCCAAGCTCACACAGCTTAAAAAAAAATGGCAGAGCTATAGACTTTGATCCCAGGTCTCCCAAATACCAGAGATGGTCGTTAGTCACTGAACTGTGCTGCCTCCTTCTGTGGCTCCGTAACTGAGGGTACCTGTTAAATAATTGACCTTTAAGTGGGGGATGTGTTCCTAGGTAGAATCTACAGTACTGTGCAGTGTGGCTGTGACTTCTAAGACTGGAAAGAAGCTGCTTACTCATGTACATTTTCAAGCTCTTTTCCTCACGAGAAGAAAAGGAAGCCAAGTTAAGGGAGAAACAGCAGGGAGATTTGCTGCCCGTCTAGAAATTTCCATTTAGGCTTCTGATACAAGGACACCTTTGCAATTTTCCAGCTCACTAACCTGGCAGGTCCACCTAACAGGATCACCTTCTTCAGACCTTTCTAGCAAAAGGATGAGGACTTCTCGGTACTTCCAGAGTACTGGATTCTTATCAAGTGATACTAGTCTTGAGCTGTTCCACATGGACCCAGGGCAGGAACAGCAGCTGCCCCCTCAAGTGTGAATGGCACAGGCAGAGTTGTGTGTATGATACAGGAGGGCCAGAAGCTAAAGTCAGCTGTCAGGCAAAAAACACGTGAGTCAAAATTACTCTTGAAAAATCCCCTTGATGGAGAGCCTAACCAGCTCTTAGCAAGTCCCATCTGGGTGGTTTGCCTGCAGTGGAGGAACACAGTGGTGAGCACCAGATGACTTTTTTTGCATTTCATACCTCTCAAAAGACATTTTCTGCTTCTTAATATTTTTACGCAATTTTCAGATGAAATGGTAATAATTCTCTTCATGTATATTATGAAGCAAGGCATTAAAATGTGATGGCTGCTGTACCTCCTGTCCCAGTAGCCTCCTCACCCCTAAGACGGGCTGTGTCTACAGCCATTTGTCTGCTCTTAAGTCCGTGAGAGTAGAGTGGATAAGGCCCCAGAGACAGAGGTCATGTGTAAAATGTTTTTGCTGTTGGTAAAAAGCAGAAAAGCCTTGTTAAAAAAAAAAAAGTACCTGTTTACAAATACATATTGGTGGAATGTGTATAAATGGAATCCCAAGTCCCCTTCCAGCTAGCATTGTACATTCTGAGCCCCTGGGCAAAATTTTTACAAAGTTCATCACTCTGGGCCCCTACACCAAGAAATCTCCACATTCCATACCCTCAAGATGTCCTTTTTTGGTTTGTTTTCTCAGGCCTTCAAACTCAGGTAAGCTGTCTGCCTGTGTCCACAACCAGAGAAAATGTGGGCTCTAGAGGACTTTTCTAGGTCAGGGATGTTAAACGGGTGGGGCCTATTTGCTGCCTCGGCCCATTCTTACACCCGTGGTGGACAGTACTAATTGACCATGGCACTGTCCTCCTGAATCCAGGCTCTGCTTTTGGACCTGTTGGGACACAGTATCCAGTATCAATTGAGCAGAATTAGCAAGTGAGTTACTCCTATTTGCCATCCCTGCTCCAGCAGTTTATAACCTCTGCCACCCCCTGCAAGAGATGGGTTAAGAAGGTCACAACCATCACTCCTCCACAAGCAGTGCTCAGCTATGTTAAACATGATCCGTTGTGCTTTGACTGTTGTATGCTCGAATACACACATGCTTTAAGACACGTGGCCCATCAAAATTTTGCATCCGTTTATCCAGTGTCACATCATTTAAGCCACCGATCACAGAATCATGCATCCAAAAAATGATAGCACTTGGCCATTTGTTTAACAGTTACAGACCAGCATATGCACAAAGCCCATTCTTGAATCCTACTGTTCAGAACCAATAAGCAGCATTTCTCTATCTGGTGGAGTTAACGTGAATCAATTTGTTACTCCATTCTTTTCCTGCTCTCTGAATAGAGTCTCAAACCCTTGCTTCCTTTAAAAGTTGGGCCTGTGGTTTCAGAACAAGATGATTTAGATTCACTTGTCTCTCTTCCTCTCATCTAAATGCAACTAAATACCTTGGAAATCATTAAAAAGATAAAAGGACTCTGGAAGCTGGAAAGAAGATGCTGGGCTGACCAGGGACGTCAGGACTTGAGGAACAGCAATGTGGTGAGTTTCCTGGGTTTTCTTTTCATCTTCCATATACCCCAGACTGGGCTCTGGAGAGGCCTGCAACCCAGAACCACCAACAGGCGTAGATGGGAAGGACAAAAAAAAAAAGGAAAGAAAAGCGTGCTTTCTGTGCCAAAGGATGGGGAAGTCCAGTAGGGACCTATGGGGAGCCTCAGTCCCAGCTTCACACCGGGGCATCAGCACGTGGCCCAGTTCGTTCACGGCAGCAGTGAAGCCCTGTGTCTCCCTGCCCTCCACACTGTGGCACAAGGAGATGCAGGCCCAGCACTGTGTGCCTGCCCCTCTGCAGAAGGTGGCCCAGCCACACCGTGCCGCCCAGGGAAGCACCTTCTCCCACCACAGAAGACACTGGCAGGTATTGAGTAGGACCCAGCAGCACCCAAAGAACAAAGCAAACCAGAATTGTATCGCAAAGGCTCAGAAAACTGAATTGTCATTGGAAATAAAAACCGTAAAAGAAGCAAGAACCTATACACTACACCTAAACGGGTGCTAAAAAAGATGTAAATAGGATGAAGACGTTCCTAACAGAATAACCCAAATGTCCAGGATACAATAGCAAATCGCTCATCATCTCCCAAACCAGGAAAACTCCAGGCTAACTAAGAAAAGACAATTAACTGATACCAATATTTGTATGAATCAGATGCTGGAATTTATCTGACAAGTATTTTAAAGCAGTTGTAATAAAAATGCTTCAACAATTAGAAATTATCTTGAAAAAAAATTAAAAAATAGAAAATCTTAGCAAAGAAATAGAAGTTATGAAAAATAACCAAATGGAAATTATAGAAATGAAAAATTATTGTAAAATAAAAATCTCAGATGAACTTGATAGGAGAGTGGAAATGACTGAAGGTGAAATCGGGGTACTTGAGGACAGATCAATAAAATTTACTCAATCTGAGTGACAGACTGAAAAAGAAAAAAGAGCCTCAGGGACCTGTGGGACAATTAACAAAAGAGCTAACACTTGTATCAACTGAGTCCCAGAAAGAGAGGAGAAAGTGTGGGACTGAAGAGTATTCAAAGAAATCATGGGTGAGAACTCCCCAAATTTGGTGAAAGATATAAACCTACAGATTCAAGAAGCTGATAAACTCCAAATTGGATAAGCCCAAAGAAATGCATACCAAGACACATCATTAATTAATCTTCTGAAAACTAAAGACTAAGAAAAAAATCTTAAAAACAGGGAGGAACACCCCGGAAGCAACACCAATTCAGGTTCCATTTTAGTATTGCCCATAAAGCCAACTATGGAGGCTAGAAAAAGTGACACGTGTGTCAAGTGCTGAGAACTGTCAACTTTGAATCCTATGTGATGAAACTATCCTCCAGGAATGAAGGGGAAAGGAAGACATTCTCAGATGAAGCTGACAGAATTTGTTGAGACCTACCCTTAAAGAATTGCTCAAGGAAGTTCTCCAAACAGAAAGAAAATAGCAAAAGGCCGGGACCTTTAGAAAGGAAAAAAACAACAGAATAGGTGAAAATAGAAGTAAACATAATGGATTATTCTTCACCTCTTGATTTTCTTTACGCATATTTGCTGGTTGAAGAAAAATTTATAACACCATCTGATGTGGTATGCGATGCATGTAGAGGAAATACATATGGTAATTATAGTTTAAAAGTGAGGAGGATAAAGTGACCACTTAAAAGACAGAAATTGGCAGAGTCGATAAAAAAACACGACAACTATATACTGTCTACAAGCGTACATAGGTAGGCGGAAAGTAAGGATAGAAACTGGTGTATTATGCAAACAGTTTTTAAAAAGCAGTAGTGGCTGTATTAGCACATAAAGTGGATTTCAGAGAAAGAGAATTGCTAGGACAAAGAGGGACACATATAATGGTGAAAGGGGCACTCCACCAAGAAGATATAGCAATCCTAAATGTGTAGGCACTCAACACCAGAGTTTTAAAATACATGAAGCAAAACCTGATAGAGCTGAAAGGAGAACGAGACAAATCCACGGTTATAATTGGGGATCTCACACCCTAGTCTCAGCAATTGATAGAACCAGAACAGAACGTCATCCAGGATAGGGAAGAACTGAAGACCATCAGCCAACGGGGTTGAACTGACATTTACAGAATCCCGCCAACAGCAGCACAGTACGGACACGTTCTTTTCAAATGCCCATGAAATATTCATCTATAGACTATATTAACAAATGGTTGGAAACTAGACTGTGTTCTCTGACCGTAATGGAATCAAACTAGAAATCACAGAAAGACAACAGGAAAATGTCTAAATATTTGAAAGATACCTAATATAACCTGAGCAGTTCAAGGTGACTTCCTGGAGAATGGCCTCTCCTGGATATATAATGGATAGGGGTTGTCCAGGAAAAGAGGCAGAACTATGGGTTTTCCAGTGAGAGGAGACAACAGGAAAATAAATGGGATGAGAAGAAGCTGTGTCTTCTGTTAGTTGAAAAAGGCAAGGAGTGATGAGATACAAGCTTACAGACGTTTGTCATTTTTGTGGAATTCTAGTGTCTGAGCCTTATTCTAATTTGGGGGAAATTTCCTATCTTGTGAATTCTGGTGAGAAGCAGATGCCATGCCCAGGAGTGGGAAAAGCCAGACGCTCATTCCCCTAGCCTCCCTTGCAGCTGAGGAATGGGCGTAAGATCTAAATTACACCAATCAGTACACCTTTACTGATGTGGAATTGGGAACTAGTGACACAAAATGGCAGGGACAGTGGTTGTCAAAGGCAGCTGTAGCAGGTCAGCAAGATCTAGGTGAAGCGGGGGCAGCAGGGCGAGCCACCACACCCGCAGACCAGCTCCACAGCAAGATGGTGGATGCTGTTCCTCGATGGGCAACTTGAAGCTCGGTTCTGTGGTTTTCTAGCAAATACCGTTAACTGATTCATATTCTTTAATAAATTATTCCACTACTTAAATCAGACAAAGTCAATTCTGTTGCTTGAAACTAAGAATTCATATTGATAAAGTCTGCAAAGACAGGAGCAACAGGATCATGGGGGGGTCATATGTACATATTTTGTATGCCACATTTAAAAGTATGGCTCATTCTGGAAAGAATGGCAAGTCACTGAAGGTGTTACGCTAGAAAGTGATATGGGCATATTTTTGTGTTACTCATACTGGTCGTAAATCACAAGTGGCTGAAATCTGAGCAGTAACACATGCAGAGACTGAGAAGTAGGCCTGGTAGATTAAAACATACAAGGAGGGGAAGGGATAAAAGGGAGGGAGTGAAGTCAAGGATGACGGCCAGGTTTCCAAGCTGGATGTCTAGAAGAATGATGGTTCCTCAAACTGAGATTAACTGGAACTAGTTCATCTCATTAATTAGTAGAATTCATTAATTACTAGAATAGAAACTAGAAATTCATTAATGATGAATTTATATTTGGACTTACTGATTTTTTTCTTTCAACTTTTTACTTTGAGATAATTGCAGATTTACGTGTGTGTAAGAAACAAGACAGAGAGATCCTGTGTACCCCTTCCCTAGTTTCCCCCAGTGGGTAGCACAGTGCAAAACTATAGCACAAAATCACAACCAGGATATTGACACTGATACACTCAAGATACGAATGGTTTCATCATTGATAAATTGGATGTCATTAAAATTAAAATATTTTGCTCTATGAAAGACGCCATTAAGAACACAAAAAGAGAAGTTACAGACTGGGAGAAAATATTTCGCAAATCACATATCCAACAAAGGACTTGTATCTGTAATATATAAAGAACTCCCAAAACTCAATATTAAAAAAAAGAATAATTTGATTAGAAAATAGGAAAAGATATACACAGACATTTCACCAAAGAGGATGTACAGATGGCAAATAAGCATATGAAAGATGTTCAAGTTCGTTAATCATTAGAGAAATGCAAGTTAAAACTACATGAGATGTCACTACACACATATTAGAATGACTAAAATAAACAATAGCAATAACATCAAATACTGATGGGGATGTGGAAAAACTGAATCACTCATTCATTGCCGGTGGGAATGTAAAATGGTACAGCCACTCTGGAAAATAGTTTTGTAGTTCCCTTCAAAATGGACTTACCATACAACCCAGCAATTGCATTCTTGGGCCTTTATCTCAGAGAAATCAAACTTATTTTCATGTAGAAACTTGTGCACAAATGTTCATAGCAGTTTTATTCATAATGGTCAAAAAACAGGAAACTACCCAAATGTCTTTTCATGGGTGAGTGGTTAAATAAACTGTAGTACATCCATACCGTGGAATATTACTCAGCAATAAAAAGGAATGAGCTGTTGGTACACACAGCTTGGATGAACCTCAAGGAAATTATACAGAATGAAAAAAGCCAGTCTCAAAAGAATGGATACATTCTGCATGATCCCATTTATGTAACGCTCATGAAATAACGTAATTATAGAGATGGAAAACAGATTAGTGATTGCCAGGAGTTAGGGATGGGAGGAAGAAGGTGACTGTGGTTAAAAGGGGTGGTACAATGGAGTCTTTTGATAATGGTACAGTTAACCACCTTGAATGTGGTTGTAGTTACACAAAGCTACAAATGTGATACAATTGCATAGAGCTGTACACACACATACAAATGAGTGCATGGATAACTGGTGAAATTTGTATATGCTCTATGGATTGTACCAATGTCAACCTCCTGGTCTGATATTGTGTACTATAGTTATGCAAGATGTTAACATTGTTGGGGGGAGGCTGGGGGAAGGGTGCAGGTGGCCCCTCTGTACGTTTATTTGCAACTTCCTGTGAATCTAATTATTTTAAAATAAAAAAGTTTATTTTAAGATTTAACATTTAAGACTTAAGATCTACTCCCTTTCAAAATAAAAGGTTTAAAAAGTCCGGCTCAAAACCAGCATGACCAGTCATAGAAGCCATGCAACATTGCCTTGCTATATGTTTTGAGATTTTTTTGACATTTTCATTGTTGCTGCTCCCTATAAATGAACAAGATACATGGAAACTTCAATGAAGCATTCTTTTCCACTTCTGTGTATTCAGAGGAACTAATGGCATTTGTTCTCTGTGTTGTCTGAAGCTTAACTTTGCCGTGTGCTTTTGTTTTCCATTTTGACAGAGCTGAACTTGTGGCTGGATCATCACCCCATCTTTTCTTTCCCCCAGGATGGTAGTGGTGATGGTGTATGTTTTAAAAAGTTGTCTCTCTCTCATTAACACTTCTTTTCATAGCCCTAAGTAAAAATGCTTGTTGCATCTTTCCTTCTGTCTGCCCCATTCTGTCTCCATTTTGGGGTGAGACTTAAAACCTTTGGGCACCTTAAATGTAACTTACTCATTTTATGTTCCAAGTTTTATTGTAGCATCCTAAGATGGAGCATTCAGCCACTTAGAAGTGTCTTGGGATTCTAAGCGGCTAAGGAATCCTAGGGCCTCCTCTTGTATCTTTTCCATGGTGAGTAACCTTGTATTGAGAGAGAGGAGAGGGAGAGAAATGGAGAACCATCAATTATACAGAACTATTCTTTGGAAAGTCTGAATGTCCATTTGTCCTTCTCCCCGGGGGGAAAAATATAGTCATTACTAATAATGTTAAATATTATAGAATGCCAACACAACAGTAGTTCTGAATAGTGCAGAGACCTGTCATGTAACTTTGGCACAACATTAAAGCCATGAGACCTCCTGTTTAAGTCTTATTGGAACAAATCACTTCCCCTTAGACTCATGTAAAGCCTCAAAGCTGGTGACAAAAGACAGTCATTTCCTATTTGTACAGAGAGAGGAAACAAAGGCAGGGCTATCGGTTCCCTGAATGTACGACCAGTCGATAGTACAGAAGGGCAAAATGTACCCCTTCACTGGGCCCCTCGTTCTCTGGTCCCAGCTGTGATCGCCGTGTTCTGTAATAAAGAGCAGCTGTGTTAAGACATACCTATTCCTCTTGGGAGAGAAGATATCTTGTTGTATTTCTGATATAGCGCCTTGAATTCTTGAAGGGAAAAAAAATCAGAAAGATGTATGTCAATGCCAGGATACTGGTCTGAAAGTTGAAGTTTTAAATCCTAAAGATGGCTTAGAAAAGGCTTACAGACGAAAGCCAGGGAGTGAAGCTTCCTAAAAACACTGTAGAAGGCTTGAAGGATCATTTGTGGAAGCAAATCAACCACATCTGAATCCCATACCCTTCATCCTCTTAGCTTGTATCTTCAGGCTTTTTTTTTTATAAAGATTTTATTTTTTCCTTTTTCTCCCCAAAGCCCCCCGGTACATAGTTGTATATTCTTCGTTGTGGGTCCTTCTACTTGTGGCATGTGAGACGCTGCCTCAGTGTGGTCTGATGAGCAGTGCCATGTTCGCGCCCAGGATTCGAACCAACGAAACACTGGGCCGCCTGCAGCGGAGCGCGCGAACTTAACCACTCGGCCACGGGGCCAGCCCCTCTTCAGCCTTTCTTAATGAATTAAGGGATGAGGGAAGATGCTACCAGGTATTTTCTGAAACTGACGCATACTGGCTTTGCTACCAAGGAGATCTTCTTAGCTTGGGGACGGTTTGCTCCCGTCGTCAGCCTTGTTTGCTCTGGGTGGTTTTTCCTTTACTGACTGTTGCATTTCTCATGATCTCGCCCTCAGCCCCTTAGGGGTCCTCCTGAGACTAACTCTACTCTGAACACAGACCAACTCTGTGCACACCCGAGAATATCACAGAGTGCCCACGTGCCTGCCAGTCTATCTCGGATGACTTGCGGTCATAGTGGGGTTTGCGATCACCAAGCCTCTTCAGAATGCCCTGGTTTTCCACCGTGATTCTCACTAGCTCCCGGTTCCTTGTTTCTCTGTTTAAGCTGAAAAACACAAAACCCCAAGACGCATGAAGAATAAAATTCTCCTCCTGGATGGGAGTGGGGGAGATGAAGTTGTGATGTCATAAACCTAGGCTGCCTGAGAGCAGGAAACAAACTCTCCTGCTGAGCCTTGACACCCTGCCCCCATGTTGAGCCAGACTGCACTGTGGGAAACATGCAAAGCATTTACAGGTTTCCGTCAGTGGTTCTCAACCCTGCTGTTCACTAGAAGATTCTACTTTATTGATCTAGGGTGGAGTTTAGGCATCGGCATTTTGTAAACGCTCCCCAGGAATTATGTGAAACCACGATTGAGAAGGTCTGGTTTACATGCTGGGGGAAGGTCTTGCCTGTGGATAAATCACAAATGGCGGATGACAAGTTTTGGTTCACCTCACTCCCCTCAGCTTTCAACTCTGTTTCAGATGCGCAAGGATACAACAAAGGCATCTTGGCACTGCCTGCCACACACACACACACACCCGCCAAATTCTTTCCCTTGCGTACACTTCTTTTGTCGCCCTGACCACATGCCTTATTATTTATACAAGTGTGTCCCTGCCAAACCTCAAGTTCTTTGAGTTTGGGAGAGAGACAGCTCGTGTCATCTCTGTCTTCCTGTTGCTCAGCACATAGTGGTTGCTCAGGAAATATCTGTAGATGCTATTTCAAGAAGGCTGCGTCGTAGTCCCAGCTATATTCATCATTTTACAAAAGTATATAGTGCTTTCTTTTGACAAACTCTGAATAGGACCCCAAAAAGTCTCTTAGATGAAATGAAAGTTAGCTCAAGGCTAGAGAAAGATCCCCATTTTTTGGTATCTTTCATTCTCCTTAACATGGTCTCTTTGGTTATCCCTCAAGATAACTTTTGTATTCCTCCCACTCAGGAGAACCTCCAGTGCAACCCAACAAGAGGAAAGTCAACTTTGACTTTCCACTAATGAAATAAAGAGAAAGAACGTTACCTCTTGGAAAAATATTCATTCCAGCAATCCACCTTGGCAGGGCCGCGATGAGCATTCGCGATTTTCTGACACAGTTGCTTGTTTTCATATTCGATTTTGTCGATTCTCTTTTGTTCGCTCTGGAAAGAAAACCCACCCCACCAGTGACGTCATTGCTACGCTGCTCCAACACAGTGGCTGAGCATTCTTCTCCTCTGGGATTGTGGGAAAGGGGAAAATGGAGGGCCTCAGTGGAGACTGGGAAATGGGGTAGTGTTTATGGAGAGGAGGAGAATGGACGAATCTTTGGGTTAGGTGAGTATTTAGAAGGCTCTGGGAAACTGGACCTCTTTAGGACATAGATAAAAATAAAGAACATCTGCGGATGGCAAGAATACCTGTAGTTTGCTCAGTTTTAAGATGTGATGTGTGTGTGCCACTGGAGGTTTGGTATCGACAGTAGGCTTCACTGGAGAAGGATGAGAGAGAGCACGGTTGAGTCACGGGAGTCTGAACAGCCTCAGAAAACCTACTAACATTCTAGACAACAACCCCGATTAGTCAGCATTCCGATTTTAAATTCTGACCTTAGTCCAGTTCAGGAATTTTAGTTTAGCTTAATTTCCCAAACTGACATCTTTGAAGACTTTTGAGCAGAAATGAAAGGATGGTGAGGGCTAGAAAAAGTAAAATTTACTTTTGAATCCAGTGAAATAGCCTCCCCACCCGCCCCCGCCCTTCCCAGGATGACTAGCCTGGGTACTGAGTGCTGAAGTCCTACCCTCTTTCTAGCTCCCTTTAGCTTTCAAGAGTTTAAATGAGCATTTTCATCAAATGAACTCCCTGGCAGAAGATCAATTTTGTCACTGACGCTAATGTCCTCTTGACCCAAGTCAGCAGAGAAGACCACATCATTGCAAAGCTGTGCACTGGTTTGATTTCCCGTCAATATCTCTAAGGTGGACACTTCCAGAACCCCTAATGGCAGTGTCCAGCCCAAACAGCCCACATACCTATTTGTATTCGATTCTTGTGAAATATGTAGTGGCCAAAGTCCAGTTTCTTCCTGAAGGTTGTGCTCTGCCTATGATTCGAGACGATTACAGGGTAGGCTAGATAATCCAGGGAACTGTTCATCTTCCCTTCCTAGTCTCACTTCAGGAATGAGGCCCCCAGGCTCCTCTGTGAGGTACTCCACTGTCCCTCTGATGGGTTGTCATAGTTACCCAGTTATGACATCAGGGACAGCTCTTGGGGAAGGAGGAGGAGCAGCAGAGCATGTCCAGCTACCCCTGGGCTTCTCTTTGAAAGCCAACCTGGGTCCAAGTCAAGACGAAGGGTGAGACTCAGAAGCTTTCCCACCTGCCTGGAATGCAGATGCCACCAACACCAAGGGGAAAAAGTGTGGTGTTCTGGGCCTGGTGGGAAGGCGCTGGGTTGGGGTCGGGGGGAGAGAAATCCAGCCTTGTACACACCCTGGCCTATAAGCTAAGTAGTCTTCTAGTCTCCACTGCAATGATTTCCCTGAAAGTGTGCAACCACAAGCTTTTTGGGGAGGTGAAAGATGACCTTAAGGATAATCTGATCCAATTTCTTCATTTTGCAGATGAGGAAACTGAAGTCCAGAGCAGCAGCCAAGCTGTTCAAGAACCAAGTTAGTGGCAGAGCAGGGCTCAGGATGTGGGTTTCCTGAATTCTGGGGACCATATTTGCCTTTTGGAGGAAGGAGAACGTGCCATTTTCATGGCAGTGGGGGAGGACAGAGACTGTCTCTTGCTCCTAGTACGACCCCAGTAAAGGATGAGTTGTTGACACTGTGTGGCTCATAGTGGGCTGGCAGCTGCTCCAGGAAGGGCTGCAGAGGGGCTTGATTCATCCCCACACTAGCCCAGGGTACAGACAGCACCTCGTGGGTGCTCCACACGTTTGCTGATGTAGAGAGAGTGAGTACACACCTGCTAAGTGTGTAGTGTTGGGCGCTTTTCCTGAATGTCATATTTAATCTTCCAAACGACCCTAGGAATTAGCCACTATTATTATTACCCTTATTGTTTTCAGCAAACAAGCTCAGCGAGGTTAAGTAATTTCCCAGGGTCAGAATTCCAAGGCCAGTTGCACAGAGCCCAAGCGTCTAAGCACGACGCTGACTCTCAATGAATATTGAAAGAAACATGCCTCGGAGTTGGCCTTCTCCAACTTTAACCTTCCCGGGGATCCCCAGGGGGTCCTGTAAAATGCACGTTTTCATTTGGCTCTGAGCTAGGGCGGAGATTCTGCATTTCTGATAAGCTCCTGGGTGATGCCAACGCCGCTGGTCCACAGCAGGCAGAGCTAGAGCTCACAAGCGGAACCCAGTTCCTGAAAAAAATAAGCGACACTTGGCTGTATCTTGATCAAAGGAACATTTATTGCGCCCTGCAGTTGGTCCAATGAAGTGACTGCACTCCGCAGTTTATAATAACAGAGAAAATGCCTCAGCTAGGGGTGGGAGAGGACCCCGAAACTCAAGAGTGGTGGCACTTCCGTCCCCGGGGACATGCCCAGGGGGTCTCGGGAGCGTCTGCTCGGCGCCCGGCGGCGCGTGTCCGTCCGGGAGTGGAGCGCGCGTGGCCGCCCGCGCTCCGCCGCTTCCCGCGCCCGGCGGCCCGCCTCCGGGGCGGGACGGGGCGGGTCCCGGCTCAGGAGCCCCCGCCCAGCTGACCCGGCCGCTCTCCCCTCGCTGGCTGCTGCCCCGGCGTGCAGGGCCCGGCCGCCGCCATGTCGGGCCCGTTCGAGCTCTCGGTGCAGGACCTCAACGATCTGCTCTCGGACGGCAGTGGCTGCTACAGCCTCCCGAGCCAGCCCTGCAACGAGGTCACCCCGCGGATCTACGTGGGCAACGCGTGAGTCCCTGCTCCCGAGTCCTGACCCCGCCGGCCCCTCACTGGGCGCCCCGCCCACCCGAGAGCTGGGGTGGGGGCGTCGGCAGGCGCGAGCGGGGGCAGCCGGGGCGTGGTCGCCCCCCCCCCGGAGCACGAGCGGGGGCTGGGCGGGGGCTGGAGTCGCCGCCCACCCCTGCGCGTGGGGCGGAAGGGTGGACCCCGCTCCGGCCCAGCGCGGTCATTCCTTTCGCGGGGTGCGCGGAGCCCCGGGGCCGCTCGGCCTGCTCAGCGTCCGGCCCAGAGCCGCCACCCGCTAGGGCTCGGCCTTGGGCGGGGTCGGGGCTACCAGGTTCACTTAACAGGTGGCCCTCTGTCGCCCGGCCGGTCTCCGACCCCGCGCGTCATGTGACAGCTGCCTGGTTCTGCAGTGAGGTCACCGCGGAATGTCTGCCTTCGCTGCCATGGCAACGAGCTGACGTCACAGTCCGGGCGTGGAGCTTTTCCCCGGCTGGGCAGGCCAGATCATGGAATCGAAATATTCCAAATGAGGGGTCCAGAGAGCTGGGTTGGGGTTTCCGCGCTACTTCTCCCGCTTTCCAGATAGGATTTGATATGCATGGGACTCTAGGATGCCCAATGATAAATCCTGTAAGGAACTGAGCCATCACTTACAAAAGGCTCTCAGCCTTCTCACCACCAGGAAATGCATTTATTATTTATCACTTAGAGTTCTTCTCTCCAAATTGATTTTCCTATTTTCCATTAGCCAAACTGCTAGTAAGAATTTCTCAGCAGCGGGAGAGAACCAGTTGTTAACCATTCTAAGAGGTGCTGAAACACCGGCTGAAATGCCTGTGCAGCCTCGGGAGGGCGCAGGATGGATTTTCATGAGACCCTGAGGGCCCTGGTACCAGCGCCCAGAGTTCCCTGGGCCCAGGGGCTGCGTGTTGGAAACGGAGAACTAACCCTTCTCTCGTTTTCCGCAGGAGGACATGGAGGCCCAACCTTGTGGAGGCTGAGGGATTGTGAGGACAGGGTCAATGTCTTGTTCATGTCTGTGTCCCCATCATGGACAGGACCTTCTGCTTACCCTGCTAAAGGCTGTCACAAAAATGGGGGTCACTACAGAGCTAGGGGAAGTCCATAAAGCAGGTCCCAGCCTCATGGGGGACGGTCTCATCCCTTCCAACATTTGTTCACCATATTGAAGACCTACTATGGGTCAGGCACTCTACAGCGTTCGTTCATAGTAATGATAATAGTGAATTTGTTGCATGTCAAAGTAGTATTAGAGAAGGGAGACGAATGGGGGTGACTCTTCAAAGTTAGTTGTTTGTTTTTTAATCAGCCACTGCTTTACAGTCATGTGCAGTGTTGTGAGCAGAGATGGCTAAAACAGTCCCAGAGTCTCAGCCAAAGGCCTCAGTAACTGCAAAATTCTGAGGATAACCACCTTTCCAGGCACCCAAGCAGCAAGTGGCCCTGGCAGCCTTGGAAAGCCTGCTCTCTTGGGCAGTTTGGCACATTCAGCTGTTGCCGCTTCCCAAGTGGAAGTCAAGGTTGTGAACGCGTGGTGGCAGCCAGAGTGGCAAGTGCTGATGGCCCCTGCAGAAAACACGCCCCTTGCCCTCTAAGCAAATCTGACCTTGACTTAGCCAGGGGTTGGGGTGGGGCGCTCAGCACGGAGGATCCACTGAGCACCCAGTTCTCCTCCAGCATCGGGAGCCCCTTAACAAAATCAGGGCTCCTGATCAGGCTCCCAGGGCAGGGAGGAGCTGGATGAGCCATGTTTTCTAGGTCTCAGGACTTGCAGTTGATGGGGCATGAGGCAGAGTGAGGGGTGGCCGAGCAGGGCTGGTGTCAGGAGAAAGGCGGTCTCCGCCCAGCTTTGCCGCCCAGCGGCCCGTGTGAGCGCGCGCACATCCTTCCGCTGTCCTGCCAGCCCGGAGCTGAAGCTCTCTGCTTCCTTCCTCGCAGGGCCACTGTGACAGGCGCACTAGATCATGTAGGAGAAGGCGTTCTGTAAAGTGTAAACTGCTGTTTGAATCGGGATGTTGTTGTGAGATGAAATAAAGGAGCCCTTTGACTATTCAGATCGAATGTTTTGTAAACCCCGTAGTTCTGTTGGGGCCACTTGCTCCCCAAGTGCTTACTCACCCTAGAGAGCTTCAGAAACGTGGCTAGTGGACTGGGGCAGGGGAGATCCCTCTGGGGCACGAGAGGGGCTACTGCATTTGATAATCCAAGGAAGGAGGCTGCCTGGGATGTGCTGCTTGCATTCTTCTTCACTGATTCACTGTGTTTTCACTCAGCATCTACTGCGCCAGGTGCCATGGTAGGTGCCGGCATACAGACCTGAAGCAGACAGGGTTCCTCCCTCAGGAGCTCACAGCCTGGACATCTAAGTGAATAAGCACAGTCAAGCATCAGAGGAGTAGCACTGACTCTGGGGTCAGGCTCCGTCTATAGATTGGTTCATTTAATGCTCAGAACAACCCCAGGGGATAGATGCTGTGGTCATCCTCATTTTATAGACAGGGAAACTGAGTCACAGAAAGGTTGAGTGACTTGTCAAGGTGGCCTGGCTGGTAAGTCGCAGGGCTGGATTTAGACCCAGGCAGTCTGGCTCCAGAGCCCACTTTTAGCCACTTGGCGATCCTATCACCATAGGGGGGAGCATGATGCCAAATGGAATGGAGGGGAGATCAGGAAATACTGCAGAAGGTGGTGAAAAATGAGAGGGAGCATGTCCACGGAGAAGGTGGAGAAGGGCGTTCCAGGCAGAGGGACAGCATGGGCCTGAAACCGCTCAGTCTATTTGGGGCGGCTGCTGGTAATTAGATATGACTGGGGTAGGGAGGAGGCTCATAAGACGGGGACAAGCCGGCAGGGCCAGAGCATGGAGGGTTCCTTGCTTTGCCAAGAGGCTTAGAATCTTCTCCATCTTCCTTCCCCTGGAGCTGCCAGTGGGTCAGTTAATCATCCGCTGCTGCTGTTTCCTGTCAGGTCTGTGGCTCAGGATATCCCCAAGCTGCAGAAACTGGGCATCACCCATGTCCTGAACGCTGCCGAGGGCAGGTCCTTCATGCACGTCAACACCAACGCCAACTTCTACAAGGACTCCGGCATCACCTACCTGGGCATCAAGGCCAACGACACGCAGGAGTTCAACCTCAGCGCCTACTTTGAAAGGGCTGCAGACTTCATTGACCAGGCCCTGGCTCAAAAGAACGGTAAGGGACGTGTCGCCCAGGAAGCATTGGGAGGCGGCTTGGGCTGGACTTTTTCTAGAAAACAAGCCCACAGCAAGCCTCCTTTGGAAAGCCTGTTGTTTGCTTTCTCCTGGGGTGAATGGCTGGGAGCTTTAGGTTTCTCTCCGCTCACCTGTCTGCCTGTCGAGTGGCCCCATGTTACACAAGACATACAAACCTTTCACGCAGTGGCAGCCTTGGGGTCCTTGTGTTTGGTTTGACTTTGGCTAAGGGTCAATTTCCCCATGCAAATACCTTCAATAATGAAGAATTATTGTTTCCACCGTAAGAAGTCCTGAGGCGAGGGAGCTTCAGGGCTAGTTGCTTCAGGAGCTCAATGGTGGCATCAGGACTAGGTGCTTTTCCCTCTCTCTCTCCTGCCACCCTCAGTGATGGCACTCCCCCAGTGGTCCCAAGATGGCAGATCCAGTCACCACCTCCCAAAAGGACAAAGTATAACAAAAGATGAGGCAGCCCTCTTTTCCCTCATATTTCTCTCTCTTTTTAAGAGCAGGTAAAACATTCCCCAGGACTGCCCTCATGGCATTCCCCTCACATCTCACGGGCTAGAGTTGGGTCACATAAATACCTGGCAAGGCCAAAGGGGCCGCCATGATTGGCTTAGCTTGGGGGTCAGCAAACTTCAGCCCAGTTTTTAAATGCTTACAGTAGGTCCCAAACGTAAGCTAAGACTGAAGCAGAACTGCTGAGCTGCTGGCAATCGGGCAAGGTGTTCTGGAGAGAAATCCTAGAAGGCCAGAGGGCAGACATCAGCTGAGCAGGCTGGGCCTCTTGCCCTTTCTGCTTTTAGCTTGTGTCTCTCAGCAACTCCCTTTATCTTCGTGCTGCTTCCTCCAGCCTCTTCCTTTCTCCCTAGCCCAAACAGTCCCAGGGGAAGTGACCCCTACTGAAGCGTGATCAGCCCTGTCCCCAGATTCTAGCCTGTCTCTCATACAGGAGGTGGCGTCTGGGCGGAGCCTGGAAGGATGGCAGTCACACCCTCTCCTTCCCCTTTGGCTCTGTGAGTGCCGGGCATGCTGAGTATGTTCCAGGTGGTGAGGCAGCTGCTCTGCAGAGGGTCTGGTTGCCAGGGCAGAGGCAGGAAAAGCCCCACTCTGCATCCTTTGGGTACACTGGCCCGAGAGTGAATGGGTAGGAAAGTGGAGGACTCCCCTTTCCTGCTTTGGAAGGCATTGGGAAAAGAGAGTCCTGTTTTGGGGCTAGCGTGATGGGAACAGAAGAGACTCTGTTTGACTCTGGGCTGGCAGATTTCCTTCAAAGAATGCCTACATAGAGATGTTGGTGGGAAATCATTCACTCAGCTAGTCAGCATATATTTGTTGAGCCCCTTGTGTATGCTAGAGATCAAAGGGCATCCGAAAATCAATGCCCCACCGTCCTTGCCCTTGAGGAACTCAGACTGTGGCAGAGGAGGGCAGACCTGCGCGTGGGCAACCGTAACACAGGGCCAGGCTGCTGTGGTCGAGGAGGTACTCGGTGCCACCAGAGGACTCCTAGGGTTGGCTGTATTTATTTATTGAGTGCTCATGTATGCCAGGCATGGCCTAAGGGTTTTATATGTCATCCATTAACTCCCAACACCTGTGCAGTGGGTCCTCTTAACACAGATGAGGAAACTGAGGCACTGTGAGGTTAGATGGGTCATAGAGTTAATAACCAGTGTATTGGCCAGGGTTCTCCAGAAAAACAAAACCAATGCAATATATATGATTTATTTTAAGGAATTGGCTCACACAATTGTAGGGCTGCCAAATCTGTAATCTAGAGGGCAGACCCACAGGCTGGAAACTCAGGCAGGACTTCTGTGTTAGTCAGGAGGCAGAACCCTTCTTCTCCAGGGAGCCTCAGTGTTTGCTCTTAAGGTCTTTTACTGATTGGACGAGGCCCACGCACATTATCAAGGGTCATCTCCTTTACTTAAAGTCAACTGATGATAGGTGTTAATTACATCTACAGAATACCTTCTACTGTGGGACCAAGCAACTGGGTATCATGGACTAGCCAAGTTGACACATTGAATCATCACAACAAGCAAGTTAAAATTTAAACCCAGATTCATATGACTTCAAAAATTTGAGTTCTACATCCCTATGCTGACAAAGGAAATACTTGAATTGGGGTCTTAAGGGATGAGTAGGAGTTTGCCAGGGAGCCAAGAGAGAAAGGAGGCTCCAGGTAGAGGGAACAATGTGTGTAAAGGCTCAGAGGTGAGAAAAACCCTGGAAAGGTGTTGAGGCTGTAGGCACTTGGCCTTGTGAGCCACACCTTGGAGACTAGCCTACTCTGCAAATGGTGACAGGTCATACTTGTGTTTTAGAAAGCTCCTTCCAGCTGCTGGGTGGAGAGTGGATTGGAGGTGGTGAGGGTGGAGCGAGAGCTCAGTTTGGAAGTGTGGAGGGGGTAGAGGTGAGAGGTGATGGAGACCAGAACTAAGGGGAGGAGGAGGTGATAGAGAGAAGCCAAGGCTTGTGGCTTGTGGCTCGCAGCAAAGTCCGCAACACGCAGGACTTTGTTGATCATGTCTTCCGGCATCTCCTCACTATGGCTTCCTTCCTTCACCGAATGCTGGGGATGCAGCAGGAGGCAAGACGGATAGACATCCTTGCCTTGTGGAGTTCACATTTCAGGGAAAGATGACAGTAAACAAGTGAAAAAGAGATATGGCCTGTCAGGGGGTGGGAGCGGTAAAGAGGGAGAAGGGGATTAGGGAGCAGAAGTGATGGGGGGGTGCTTGTGGCTTTAGGGAGGGTGGGCAGGTGACATCTGAGCCAACACCTGGGAAAAGAGGTGTTGCAGGCAGCGGGGCCCTGGGATCCAGGGAGAAGGCTGAGGAGGAGGTGCCGTCGGAGGTGGGGACCACATTCTGCAGGGCCTCGTGGCCATTTGGGGAGCCCTGAGAGGGTGTTTGTGTGTGTTTGTTTGTTTTGATTGTTTGTGTCTGTATTTGACATGCCTATTCCTTTTTAAACTGCTTGGTTGAGATATAGTTGGCCTTCAGTAAACTACACATATTTAAGGCACACGGTTTGATAAGTTTTGACATATGTATACACTTGTGAAACCATCACCACAACCAACACAATGAGCATATCCATCAGCCCCCACATTTTCCTCATGTCCCTTTGGGACCGCTCCTGTCCACCCCTCTCTGCCTTCCATTCCTAAGCGGCCCCTGGTCTGCTTCCTATCATTAGACATCAGTGTATATTTTGTAGAGTTTTCCATAAACGGAATGACAGGATGTGCGCTTCTTTGGTCTGGCCTCTTTCACTCAGCATAATTATTTTGATTTCATCCGTGTTGTTTATCAATAATTCACTCCTTTTTAATGCTGCATTGTATTCCATCAGATGGCTGTACCACAGATGGTTTATCCATCACATGTTGATGGACATTTGGGTTGTTTTCATTGTTTTGCTTTGGATTGAAATATAAAATTCTTAGAGAAGTACCCGTATCACCAAGTGTGTGGATCAGTGCACTGCACACACCCATGTATCAGCCCCCAGATCACGAAACAAAACACCACCAGCACCCCAGAAAGCCCACCGCGTGTTCCCTCCCAGTCGCAAATCTCCCCCGCCCACCTTGACCCCTGTCCAGACTTCGGGAGCAGTTTCGCCTGCTCTCCTACTCTGTGGAATCATAATATATCCTATTTGTGTGTTTCACCTGTGTTGTTCCTGGTAAGTTGTAGATTGTTCATTCTTATTATTTATCCATTCTGCCATTGACGGGCCTTTGAGAGCTTCCAGCTTGAGGCTGTTATGAATAATGTGTCTTTGGCGAATGTGCACGCATTCCTGCGGGACCGTAGGGCTGCGTGTGTTCAGCTTGAGTAGATACTGCCGCACGGTTTTCCAAAGTGGTGTGCCAGTTTCCACACCCTCCCCACCTCCATGTGAAAGTCCTCGCTGCTCCTTCTCACGGATGCCTCGTGTTTTCCATCTTTTTCATTTTAGCCATTCTGATGGGTTCGCGATGGTCTTGCCTTGTAGTCTTCATTTGCATTTCCTGAAAGAGCGTTGACTAGAGTTGTGATGTGATTGGATGGCCCAGCTCACCGTGTCCCCCTGTTTCTCACAGGCCGAGTGCTTGTCCACTGCCGTGAAGGTTACAGCCGCTCCCCAACTCTAGTTATCGCGTACCTCATGCTGCGTCAGAAGATGGATGTCAAGTCTGCCCTGAGCATCGTGAGGCAGAACCGTGAGATTGGCCCCAACGATGGTTTCCTGGCCCAGCTCTGCCAGCTCAATGACAGACTAGTCAAGGAGGGGAAATTGAAACTCTAGGGCACCCACACTGCCTCTCTAGAGGTCGAATGGGGGAGGCCTTGGTTGAGGTGTCCCAAGCCGCCATGTTTAGGAAACACAGTGTACCCTGCTCCCAGCATCACCAGGCACTTGCCCACAAGTCTGTCCCAACACAGCCCTGGGCCACTTTCCCCTCGGAGGGGCCACATAAAGGAGCTTACTAAGGAGGGCATTCTTGCTTTCTGGTGTGTCCTGTGCCTGTAATGTATGATGTCCTCTCCCTGAGGTGGGGGTGCAGAGGGGGAAGGCCTGTGACATGCATGCTTCTCCTGGAGGACCCAGGGCAGGAGGTCTGTGGAAGTGTAAGGCTCGAGACGCCCACAGGGGCCCCTCCTGACCTCCCCCGCCTCCCACCTTCCACCCCTGGGTCCTCTCCTGAGTGGGGACCACAGCGCCTCGAGCCATGCAAAGGAACTATGCAAACACAGGCCCCTCTCTCCCCACCACGTCTGTCCCCCCGTCTCCTCACAGCCGTCCACACTCTGCTCACAGGCAGAGTCACGTCAGGAGGTCTGAAGCTGGGGGTAGCCGTCAGTTGTTAGTGGATGGAAATTCCCACAAAGAGCCAGCATTTTAACTATTTCTTTAGGATTAAAGATATCTAAAGAAAGAGGCCCTCAGGTGGGCAAACAGATTCCCCTGGAGGACTCCTAAATCAATAGTTTTTAAAATGCGAGTCTTGGAGGGCTTGAGTTCAGAATCCACTACTTTGGACTGTTTCCCTTGGACTGCCCTCAGTCACTTGGTTTGTTCGAAGAGCGATGCCTTGGGCATGGTTTTATTTTTCTTTTTTAGAAAACAGGGTGTTGAAGTCCAGCCTATTTAAAAACCCCACCATTTGGAGAATTACAAGGGTTTTGTCCTGAATTATAGTGTTGGCGAGCCCGAGCCACTCGTGCTAACTGCTTTTTGTCTCGGTTGCTATTCCAAGAACAGAAGGAGGAAGTTGGCCAATTACAGCGCGTGTGTGTGGGTGTGTGTGGGGTGTGTGTCTCTCAGAAACACAGCCAGAGGACAGCCGAGCAGGGAGATGAACGGCCCCAGGCTCATAGCCTGCCCACTCACAGGTTGTTCTGATGGCTCTTTGGTGCCAGAGAAGATCCTGGAGGCTTGGGAGCAAAAATGACTCAGCCAGGCAGAAATGAAACATGGCGGAGCATCCAAATGGAGCCTTTATTGGTGGTAGAGCAAACAAACAAAAAGAAACCACCTTTTCTAGGACTTTTTTTAGGATGTTGTCAGAATGCACGAGCACTCACACTCACGTTTGTGTACGCATGTTTGTCAGAATATGGGAGTTTTGTTTTGAACCCTTTGAACCTTGTTAGGACGTTGCATGATTGTCATCCTGAGAAGTGACAGTGCTGTCGTCTTCAGGTGCACTAAGGCAGAGAGGTGGTCCTCAGCCGTGCCCCCTGTGCCTAGCACATAGGTGTCTGGTAAAAGTTTGTGGAATTAAAACTTTTTTTTTTTTTGAGCACCAAATATGGGGTGTTGTTCTGGTGGGTGTTTCAAACTCCCAGAAGCCTGAATTCATGGTAAGATCAAGGATTTGTGAAGAAGTCTTACCTGAGTGAACTCTCAGGGACTTTTGTTGAATATTTATAATTCATTGGGGTGGGGAATGTGCCTTTTTCAGTGTGGACCGGGAGCTTCCAGCCAGGACAAGGAGAAGCAGGTGTGTCCCAGGGCCTCCCTCACAGGTGTTAATGGTCTTCGTCACAGCGGGGGCAGCGCTGCGCAGCCTGGACGTCCCCTTTTCTCTGTGACCACAGCATCTGCCTTCTTGCCCAGATAGACCCACCGAAATGAAATGGCCGCCCTCTAAACTGTGTACCTCACTTCACAGTTTTCAGATAACTTTGCCCCTCAATCTAACTTGATACTCACAATAACCCTGTCAAGTTGGTAGAGCTTATTCATGGATTTACAAAAAAGGAACTGGGCTTCAGAATCATTAAGGGTGTGACCCTCAGGGTTGTTGCCTGGCTCGAAGGCAGAGCTGAGGCAAGATTTCAGGTTTGCGGCTCCCAGAAGCTGAATTCTTTCTCTTATACTCCTCAAGAAATGAGCCCCCGGGAGCGTCCAGGTCCGCTGCACGTGTCTTTGACCAGCCCGTGCACACAAAGGCCAGTCAGCTTTGGACAGAGTACAAAGATTCAAGCTGTGGTGCCAAGAGGGCCTGGACGAGGGTGGGACGGAGTTGGCACACACCTATCCCTGCTCCTGGAAAAGGAAGTAGAGAGCGTGGGTTCCTGATTTTATTAGAGTATGTGGCTCTCCTTCCAGAAACGTGTGGCATGCCTGGGTCGGAGCTTTCTGCCCTGCTTCTGGAAGGGGCTCATGAGCTGGAGCTGGGGCTCCCCTCCCACGCCCAGGCAGTGGTCACCCCACGGCAGCCACAGCCACTTAGGCAAACCCAGCAGAGTGATGTGGCTAGTTACCCAGGACCTCTCGAGGGCCTCTCTGTGAGGACGTGAGGAGAAAAGGCCATTGGGACAATTACTGCCTTTACTTTGGGGCTACTTTTATGCTGATAACTTGAAATTTCTTCATCGTCTTTAGTCCCAGAAACCCCATATTTACTTCACAAGTTTTAGCTCCTAGTTCTTTATGTAAAATAAAATCAAATTCTATTGTGTAAGAGCCAACACATGCCCAGCTGGGACTGGAAGCTGTTTCTGCACAGCTTTCCACCCCCTGGGAAGTGATGGGTTAGGAACTCAGGGTGCCCCTTGCCCCCTCCCCTGACCTGATCCCTTTCTGTGACTAGCAGACCCCCATCTGGGCAAAATTAAAGCACCAAATGGTTTTCTTCTCAGTTCTAAAGCAGCACACCTTCCACAGGCTGGTCTGTTTCCCTGCCGCTCTGAGTTATCTTGAGAGCAGAAATCATCTAGCGAAGGAGGGGACTCATCCAGGAGACTTCTAAAGCCCTTTTTTGGCTCTGACAGTGTAGGGTTTTCTAAGAATCCCTCCCTGGAATTTAACACCACCTGGAAATTATAGGGGATGTAAAAGCATGGTGACCAGCAGGTGGCGTTGTGTTCCACCCGTGGTGATGGACGGTTTGTGCCTTCTGTGTCACAAGTTAATGCTAATGTCTTAATCAAAGTAAGCACTGATCTTATAAGGAAGATATGAGCTTTCCTCACAGGAAATTTCCTTTGTCACAAAACCAGTGTTACGAATCACTGGTCCTTCCAAGTCAAGACTTTATCCTGATTGAAAATAGAGGCCATCTCTGGGTGAGAAAACAGATTGCTGGGAAGCTTAACTTACCTCCTGTCAGCTTTAGGGTAATTTGAAAGTGTGAATTTTCTGGACAGAAAAAGGGAAGATATCAAACTGGTTTAAAAAAATGTAAGTTTGACGTCTGCTGTATCACAAGTCAGTGTTAAAACACTAAAACTGTAACCAAAATAAATGTCTTACATTACAAAGAAGTGGTCTTCTTTTATTCTTAT
Organism: Equus quagga; assembly: GCF_021613505.1. Taxonomy (NCBI): domain Eukaryota; kingdom Metazoa; phylum Chordata; class Mammalia; order Perissodactyla; family Equidae; genus Equus; species Equus quagga. The sequence goes on along the minus strand of NC_060277.1, from coordinate 96,926,933 downwards.
CACAGTTGATTTTCTTTTACTCTTTTATGCTTAGCTTTTATGTCGGCATTGTCTAACTTTTGCAAGATAATCATCATTTAAAAATTACCCGTCGTGAGCTAGTTATAGGTTCCACGATGATTATATTTATGCATTGGGTGTTTGTTGCACTTCTTTCCAGGGCCAGAAATTTATATGTTAGGAATATCCTATTCTATTCTTTATTTTTATTTATATGAATTTCAGCTTTATGGAGGTATAATTGACTAGACTATTCTTGAGGATAGTGGCCCACTCCAAATAAAGGAGGTAAGATTTAAGTTCCTAAGAAAGCAGGGGATTGGGCCGACGGTCTCAAGGTGCCCTCACATGAAGATGATTGGGTGGCATTAGGATTTGAGTCGTTCTGCAAACAGGCAGTTCCAGGTCATACCCCTGCCCCCAGGTACCTTAAATTCCAGGGCTAGCACTGTCTCCCTTAGGCTAAGCAGTGCTTTTTTCCTATGAATAAAAAAACGCAGAGAAAGTTGGGTGCCTTTTCTCCCAGATAGGAAAAACCTGGGCAGAAAAATAGCATCTCTCATCTCCACTTCCCCATGTGTAACATGAGGTGGTTAGACTAGCTCACTATTTGTCAAACCTCTTTGACAGTATAATCTGTATGTTTTTACGCAAAATTTTAAGGCAGAGCACTGATATATAAAACTGGTAAAGATGTTTTTTAAGTATAATTTTGAAAACATTTTAACTAAAAAGGTAATACTGTATATACATAGTAATGAATTCAAACAATACCAAAGACTTAGAGAGTGGGGCCGGCCTGGTGGTGCAGCGGTTAAGTGCACACGTTCTGCTTCGGAGGCCCAGGGTTTGATCCTGAGTGTGGACATGACACTGCTTGGCAAGCCATGCTGTGGCAGGCGTCCCACATATAAAGTAGAGGAAGATGGGCACAGATGTTAGCTCAGGGCCAGTCTTCCTCAGCAAAAAGAGGAGGATTGGCAACAGATGTTAGCTCAGGGCTAATCTTCCTCAAAACAAAACAAAAGACTTAGAGAGTGAATCTTCTACCCTAAACCTTTAATCCCTCTCCCCAGAAGCCACTATAAAGTCTATCATTCTAGAAAAATCTCAAATGTAAGCACACACATATGTATATGTGTGTGTATAGAGAGAGATCCTTTTCTCCCTAAGTGGAAAATGTTCTGCACTTTGCTTTTTTTGCTTGACAGTATCTTTCACCTGCCATTTCTTACAGTTCTCCCCCATTGATTTGAACAGCTACGTAGCATTCCATTGTGTGTGGATGGGCTGTGATTTCTGTGTACTCTTATTTTAAAGGCCCAGGCTGCCTTAATGAGCACAGAATGTTGAAATGCGACTTACGGATGACAACTGCAGTTTTTTATCTGCCTTGAATCCTGTCACCTTCTGTCTGTTGTGGTGGCACAGTGTCAATCCTGTCCCGATACTGAGAGCGAAGGAGGCGTGTCCTGTGCTCGCTTGTGTAATTTTCTGGGAGTGGACATGCCCAAGCCCAATTTTTTAAAAAGACAGTCTCCAAGCTATGGCCTTCTGAATTGATGACCCATTTTAAGAAGTTCAAATGCACAGACATTCAACTTCTGAAGTCTACATTAACATGAACTAACCTGGAGGCAACACTGAATGAGTGGATGGTCTCCAGTTCACTGAAAGTGAATGCATAACACATTTGATTAATGTGTATGTATTTTTAAAACCGTGAGCCACCTCTGTGGAAACCTGGGGTTCGGAAGAACCTAGTTTGAAAGCCCGTGAACTAGACAACCTTCCGCTTTAACATCCCGAGAGTATAGAGCACTTGCGCGGCCACCCTGAGGGGAAGGAGGGCAGAAAGGAGAGTGGGGGGAGGTGTTGAAAGGAGAAGGAAGAGTGGAGGGCAGGTGCAGCCAGGCTCTGAAGGGGAAGACAGTCTCCAAAGATACAGGGTGACAGAGTCTCTCTTTGGCCAAACCTTTGTCAGGCTCCTCTGAGCTTTTTTCGGCTAGGCCTTGACTTTTAGGTTTTCATGTTTGTCTCCGTATTGCTCAGTTTTAGCAAGAATCCCCTGTCCTCCATATCTGATCACCCTCAATGTCTAATCGGGCTCCTCATCCCCCACCATCCCCCAGTGAAGTCTGATCACCCTGGCCTGCCTTCACCAAGAATCCTATTAGGTTGGTGTAGCCAGAATGCCCTTTACCCCTAATGCTTTCTCTTAGTAAGTTTTCATTCACTGACCCCCACCCTGCTCCTTGGCTATAGACCCCTACTTCACTTGGTATTCGGAGTGGAGCCCAATCTCTCCCCCTCTGCAAGACCCCATTGCAATGGTCCTACACCTACCACCACAGTACTCCCTTGAATAAAGTCTTCTTTACATTTTTAACAAGTGTCATAAATAATTTCTTTTTTTTTTAAAGATTGGCACCTGAGCTAACATCTGTTGCCAATCTTCTTTTTTTTTCCTTCTTTTTCTTCTCCCCAAAGCCCCTCCAGTACGTAGTTTTATATTCTTGTTGTGAGTGCCTCTGGATGTGCTATGTGGGACGCCACCTCAGCACGGCCTGACGAGCCATGCCATGTCCACGCCCAGGATCCGAACCAGCGAAAGCCTGGGCTGCTGAAGCGGAGCGTGTGAACTTAACCACTCGTCCACGGCCAGCCCCTAATTTTTCTTTAACAAAGGTTTGCAGACAGGCGCCCTGCAGGCAGAGGGTGGTAGTTTGGATGGCGGTTGGGGAGGTGCAGGTGATGAGTTGGGGCCCCACCTTGAAGGGCCTGGTCTGCCGGGCAGAAGGGAGTGGAAGTTTTATCCCGTTAGTGCTGGGAGCCATTTGCCTGTTCTAAGCAGGAGGGTGAGTCCCTCAGAAGCTGCTGAATGAACAAGGAGGGGATTTCCACCTGTGCTGAGACCCTGAGCTCCTCAGAGAACAAGTTCTCAGCGGCGATTAAAGGCAGGGTGATCTGGACCTCCCTCAACGCAGGCAACAACCTACAGAGCCTGCTCCCCAAGTCCAGAGACTCCACTGTTACCCCTGACCTGTGGGAGCAAAATCTGTTTAAAATGGAGCCAGTAAGGAGAATCCTCAGTTTCCATGAGTAGAAGGGCTTGAGAACCAAGGAGAGAGTGAAACTCGGTGACATCTGAGGTTCCTTTTGGATCAAAGATTTAATGATCTCAAGGGGTCCAAGGAGCATAGCTTACTTTCCATATTTGGCCTGTCCTTCAAAGTCTGGGCCAAATGCCACGTCTTCCGTGATGATCCAAGGTCCACCGCAGCGGGGGAGAAATAGCTCTTTCCTCCGAAGGCCCCGAACACTTTGTCCTTTTAAAAAAATGCATCTAAACCATTTCTTAGTGGCACCAATCCCTTACTACCTGGTACTGGAGTTATTTGGATGGAGAATTTACTTCTTCCCTGCAATAGGAGCTCCTGGAGGGCCTGGCGAAGGCCTTGCTTCATTCAGTGTTTGGCAAGTGGACATACGAACAGGCAGCTTGGTAGAAACGAAAACCAGTAAATCATCACATAGGAAAACAGCTTTGCTAGGAGTTAAGGCACAACTATTAAATTATTAAATTCTGTGTAAGAAATGTCAACAGCTCAAAGCCAGTGTGTTGGCAGCCTTGTGGAGAAACACGCTGTTGTGGATGGAGTTGTGTCCTTCCACAGTGCATATGTTGATTCCTAACCCCTAGCACCTCCGATAGTGACCTTATTTGGAAGTGGGGTCATTGTAGATGTAATTAGTTAAGATGAAGTCATTAGAGTGGGCCCTAATCCAGTATGACTGATGTCCTTATAGAAAGGGGGAATCAGGACACAGACACACACGCACGGAGCGCACAAGGTGAATATGAAGGCAGAGATTGGGGTGAAGCTTCCACAAGCTAAGGAGCACCAGAGATGCCAGCAAGCCACCAGAGGCCCAGGGAGAGGCACAGAACAGACTTCCTCGCAGCCCTCAGCATGAACCAACCCTGCCGACACTCTGAGCTCAGAATTCCAGCTTCCAGAACTGTGAGCCAATACATTTCTGTTGTTGACACCCTGGTTTGTGGTACTGCTCTCTTCTAGCAGCCCTCGCAAGCTAATGCACATGCCCACTTGTACGTTGCTGGTGGGACTGGGGACCTGGCTGGGTTTTCTGGAGAACAACCTTGCAATATGTCACAAAATTGTTGACCCTCTCAGGCCCAGCATTCACTTCTGGAGATAACCCTAAAGTTAAAAAAAAAAAAATTCCTTTGTGAAATACTACTCAGCAATGAAAAGCAACAGATTGTCGATACATGCAAAACTTGGATGAATCTCCAGAAAATTATGAGTGAGGAAAGCCAATCCTAAAAGCTTACATACGGGTTGATTCCGTTTATATAACATTTCCAAAGTGACAAAATTATAGAAATGGAAAAGAGATTAGTGGTACTGTGGGTTAGGGGTGGAGAAGGAGGGCTTGGGGGGAGGGTGGGTGTGGGTATAAAAGGGCCACGAGAGGATCTTTGTGGTCACAAGTTGCTCTTCATCTTGGCCGTGATGGTGGACACTTGACCCTACACATGTGATAAAGTTGCATAGAACTAAACACACACACACACACACACACAAGTACAGGTAAAACTGGGGACATCTGAATTTGATTAGGAGATTGTATCCATGTCAATATCCTGGCTGTGATAGTGTCCTATAGTTTTGCGAGATGTTACCATTGAGACAAACTGGGTAAAGGGTACATGGAATTTTCTCTGTATTATTTCTTACAATTGCATGTGAATTTACAAAGATCTTAAAATAAAATTTTTTAATTCAAAAATTACTTTGTACAAGGGGGCTGGCCCTGTGGCCGAGTGGTTAAGTTTGCGCGCTCCGCTGCAGGCGGCCCAGTGTTTCGTTGGTTCGAATCCTGGGCACGGACATGGCACTGCTCATCAAACCACGCTGAGGCAGCGTCCCACATGCAACAACTAGAAGGACCCACAACGAAGAATATACAACTATGTACCGGGGGGCTTTGGGAGAAAAAGGAAAAAAATAAAATCCTTTAAAAAAAATTACTTTGTACAATGATGTTCATAGCATCCCTACTGAGGATAGGGGAGCATTGGAAATAAGCTAAACTAACCACAACAGAAGTCAGCTAAAACCCTGGGAGTTTAACCTTGGGGAATAGTGTTTAGTTCTGAACAACGATAAGCTTGTGGACTGAGTAAATGTAAAGCTGAGTTAGCGTTAAGTGAAAAAGCAGACGGTATCATAGCAGGTTCTCTCTGAGCCATTCTGTAAAATGCGTGGCTACACACTGGCAGAGAATCATTCAAAAGGTTGGAGATAATTTAGAGGTTCAAGTCCACTGGATTCTTCTCTTTTTTCTTTTAACATTACTTCAGTTTCAAATAAAATAATGAAATAAATAAAATCCTGAGCCTCGCCGGCCTTCGGTTGCTGGCTCCTCCTTCCATCTCCAGCAGGTGGCAGAAGTGTTCCAAAGATGGCCCTCACAGGCTTGGGTTCATGTGGACCGGCCGGCAGCTCCCAGCAGCAGGTGGGGCTCCAGGATCAGTTGTTCCAGCTCAAGGAATCCAGGCAGCAGAACTGCCCTCTCTGAAGTCCAGGCCAAGAAGGCAGTCATCCAGCCACGGTAGGGTTAACGGTCCACATTCCAGAGCAAGGAGAAAGGAGGCTGGAGGGTCACAGACAAGGGGAGGGGTGCAGAGGGCCAGCTTCTCACAATACCGCCAGCTCTGTTGGGAGAGATAGATCACCCCCAACAATGGCCACAGCTGTTTTCGTCTGCCCCGAAGGAAACTGACATAGGAAGCAGGTATCAGAGAGGGCCCTTCCTGCAGGGGCTTCTGTCTGGCTTGTAAAACTGTCAGAGCAGCTGCAATCATGTGTCGAGTGATGGATGATGGAAAGGAGGGACAGACGGCCGCAGATGGACACAGTGACTTACAAGTCGAGGCAGGTGGCAAAAGCCTCACAGCAGCTCTGCAGGTGGGGCGTGCTGATTCATTGCCTAGTGGAAATACCAAGGGGACCTGGGCCACGGCCCTCTTCCCAGCCTCCCTTCAGGGCCAGGAGCGGCTGCGCCTCCTCAAACAGTCCATCTGCAATGAAAGCTTCCGCTGGCCCTCCTTTCTTTTCCTGCACCTCAGGTGTGAACCTTCCTCCCCACGCCTCTACCCCTCCCAGGCCCCTCATTCTGCTCCAGGGCTGTGGGTAGCAATTCCTTTTGGTTTCTTTGTGGCTGGCTGGACCTGCGATGGCTTCATGGAATGCAGCCCATGACATGCACACCAATAAGGTTTTCCATATAGGACTCAAAGCAGTTTTTGAAAACTGTAATGGGCTGGGAGACAAGAAAAAAAATGTCGGCACTAAAAATGTTGGCCCCGGCTTTTGCTAAGAAAAGGGATTTTGTGCTCTCCGCTCCTACCCACAGCCTGGCCAGGGAAATAACTGCCTTTGGCACATCAGCCTGCAAGCCAGACTGAGCGTCCTGGCCAAGAACTGCCTGTCACCTTGTGCAGGATCCCCGAGGAGCATGAGCTGAGGTTTCCTCGAGCTCCATCACCAGTGCCTGTTGACTTCCTCATCCTGACCTTGTCGCCAGAATCCCTGTCCCTTGCCCAAGTGGGCACTCTCAGTATAACCCCTAGTCCTCTCTCTTGCCTTTCAGAGAATGTCAAGAGGCGCTTTCTTGGCCAGGATAATGAATGCTGAGCCTCATGGAGTTGGGACCGATGAGATTTCTTAAAAAGCATCCTTCTGCCTCTGCCTGAGTCTGTGGGGGCCAACTATACACCCCTAGGGCCATTTGTTGGTGAGATGACAAATGAATTTGGCCTGAGAAATGGGATCGTTGGGCTGAGCCCTGTGGAGGACTTAGAGCTGCAGTCTTCTTTGTTAAGCTGGTCCACAGTTTGTTTTGAGAAAGCCCAAGGGACCCAGGGAGGTAGAGATGAAGAGCCGGAACTCATTTGATATCTGAAAACCACAGCCGCCTGCACGTGGGAGGTGGTGGAGAGCAGCCTTGCCCACACGCCCCCCTCTCCTGGGGTCACCTGGGAGCACCAGCAGCAATTTGGGAGTTTGCTGGGCTTGAGGAGAAGTCTTTGGAGAGGGCTTGCTCGGAGCACAGCCCGTTCCCTCCCCCTGGGCTGAGGGAAGCATGGGACCAGCCCTGCCCCAGCCTGTCCTCATTGGCTGGCATGAGGCAGAGGGGGCTTTAAAAAGGAACCGTGTCCGGGCTGGGGACCAGAGCCTGTGCTACTGGAAGGCCGGGTGTCCTCCTGCGGCTGGCACCATGCAGCTCTCTCTTGCCCTGTGTCTTGTCTCCCTGCTGGTCCACGCAGCCTTCCGTGTGGTGGAGGGCCAGGGGTGGCAGGCCTTCAAGAACGATGCCACAGAAATCATCCCCGAGCTGGGCGAGTACCCTGAGCCCCCACAAGAGCCGGAGAGCAACAAGACCATGAACCGGGCGGAGAACGGAGGGAGGCCTCCCCACCACCCCTTTGAGACCAAAGGTATGGGGCCGAGGCGAGCCTTCTTAGCACAGGCTCCTGGACGGGTTCTCTTTGGGAGGCTGTGAAGACTGGGGTAGACTGTCAGCCGTTGCCAGCGCTGGTGGAGGGACAGTCTTGCCTAGAGGCAGGGGAAGGATGGCATGCCAGTGCGGCCTTGGACCTGGAGCCCAGGGGCGCGGGCTGGTGGGGGCTGGCAGTGAGAGCCCGGGGCAGGCTCAGGGCTCTGAAAGGAGGTTTCACAGAATCCCCTCCTGAGAACAGAGGAGCGCAGGTCCAGCTGCAGGCAGCACTGGGGAGGGGACAAGGCAAGGGAGCCTCCAGCTGAGCGCCTGCTGGAAGCCAGACACTCTGCCGCTGGGCCTGTCCTGTGCCCAGGCACCCATGGTGTGGGAGCCCCAGAAGGTGACCCAGAAACTGAGGCTCCAGAGACTAAGTACCTTGGTAGTGAGAAGAAGAGCTGAGATTTGAATCCAGTTTGAGCCAATTCCAAGACCACTCCGGTGGGGGATTGTGTGGGGGGTGTCGGGGACCAAGAGCTGGAGCAAGTCCTCACAGAGCAGTGGGAAAGGGACGCCAGAAAGGCTCCCCTTCACTTCCCCCTGCCCACGGTCTGCCCACTGAGCTGGCACTTGAAAGAATGGGAGTCTCAGGCACAGTTTTAGCCTCCGACCTGGGTGGCAGCTGGGTCCAAGCCCTGAAAGGGAGGCAGCATCCTCTGTGCGGGGAGTGGAAACAGGTGGCACTGTATCCTGAGTCCCCACCCCAGACTCAGCCTTGCCTCATCCCTGGGGAGGGAGCCCGGCCCTAGTGAAAAGGCAATGGCCCCAGTGGAGGGCACACCGGGGTTCCTGCCCAGGTCTGCACACAGGAGCCTGGGGGGCATTGTGCACAGCTGGCTCTGCAGCTGGCAGGAATGGTTGGAAGCAGGGGCTGGAATGACACTTCAGAGTGAGGGCCTCACTGGCCTTTGGCCACTGTCCTGGCGGGAGAGGAGTCTGCAGCCCAGGCTCCTGCATCGCATCCCTCCCTGCCTCACGACCCCTTGGGAATGGGGGGCTCTGCAAAGGGCAACCCTAGAGGAGGCCGGAGGGACCTCGGGTCTTCGAAACCCCTCCCCCGCGCTCCCCCAGGAAAGTTCAACCAAGCTCAAGCAATGGCTGTAGGAGACCCAAGTACAAGACATCCATGGACCTCCCTCAGCTCCCCTGAGAGGCACAAGCCCCAAGGAAGCCACATGCTCAAAACAAAGTCACCCTCTGCCAGAGGAAGTGCCGCCTGACCTAGGGTCACTGTTCTTGGAAAGCCCAAACGCCTCCTTCCCTGGGCAAACAGGCCGCCCCGACACACCACACCTGCAGCCTGGGAGCGGGGTGAGGAGGCCACACCAGCCCCGAAACCAGAATGCCAGCCACGGGAGGAAGGCAAACCCCACGACTGCCCTGCTGGACTTGGTCTCCAGGGCCTGGGGGTGGGGGCCTGGCCTTCTCTGCCCCCTCTCTGGTTTTGGTCTTACGACTATTTTTCATTTCTTCGTGTCACATGGGAACTGTCCCCTTGAGATGCTTAGGGGAAGACAGATGCTCACATGAGGACCAGCTGTTTAAAAGGCTCTCAGTCGTCTAAACCCACAGTAGGAGACATGATCAAGATGTCTTCAGGTGACCAAGCCAGGCCTCAGAGCCCAATCTCCCCCGACCCAGGGAGCAAGGCTGTGCCACCATCAGGTGTCCATCAAATGGCCCAGCAGAGCGCCTGGTACACAGCAGGTGCTTAATCTTTGTGAGAGCCAAATCTGTAGGTTTTCAGTCCAAGCTCGGTCCCCTTCTGACAGGGAAGTAACTGTAGTAAGAAGCAGCCCTGTTCCCCCTCCCCTCAGCCCAGCTTCCCATGGGTGCTCGGACTTACAGCTTCCACCCTTGTGGCAGCCGAGAGGTGCTGGGGCCCCAGGGAAGTGGAGTCAGGAGACCCAGCTCTGCCTTTTGGGCCAGCCCTTTTCCCTCTCTGGGCCTCAGAGTCCTCGGTGATAATGCGGGGGTTGGACAGGCTGCCTTTGGTTCCTTTTAAGTCTAATGACTTCTCTCCACCTCCGCTTCCAGCCCTCTCCTCACAGCAGCTGCCCTGGCTTGTTACCTCCTGTTAACCCCCACTCCTTTCTCCGTCCCTTCCCCACTCCTCCCAAGCGGCTGGAAGAGAAATTTGGGAGAAGCCAGAGCCATACAGAGGGTGTGGCTAGTACCTAAGCTCCGTGGCCAGGGACCCCGTGGCACAGGTGTGACTTAAGTCTGGTGAAGAGGACACCCCTGGGAATAATAAAAACACGTAACAACAGCCAACCCCTGCAGTTCTTCCTCTGTGCCGGGTGGTGTCCCCTGATTATCTGTGGATTAATTCACTGAATACTCAGGACAACCCATTGTACAGATGGGAAGTACGAGAGGTTAAGTAACTTGCCCAAGACCACACAGTGATGGAGCCGGTGTTTGAACCGGAGCAGTCACTTGGCTCCAAAGAATCAGGGTGAGAGGGTGGGTCAGGGATCTTTCCACCAGCCCCAGAGGCCCCGGGGCCTTTGCATAACAGACGCCCCGGGGCGAAAGCGTCTGCAGCGAGGCGGGTTTGGAGAGGGCGCGGGCAGCTGGAGGGAGGCTGGCGGGGCGGGGCGCGGCGGGGATGGGGGGCCGGGCGGGCCGCCGCCCTCACGCGCGCCTCTCTCCGCAGATGCGTCCGAGTACAGCTGCCGCGAGCTGCACTTCACCCGCTACGTGACCGACGGGCCGTGCCGCAGCGCCAAGCCGGTCACCGAGCTGGTGTGCTCGGGCCAGTGCGGCCCGGCGCGCCTGCTGCCCAACGCCATCGGCCGCGGCAAGTGGTGGCGCCCGAGCGGGCCCGACTTCCGCTGCATCCCCGACCGCTACCGCGCGCAGCGGGTACAGCTGCAGTGCCCCGGCGGCGCGGCGCCGCGCGCGCGCAAGGTGCGCTTGGTGGCCTCGTGCAAGTGCAAGCGCCTCACCCGCTTCCACAACCAGTCCGAGCTCAAGGACTTCGGGCCCGAGGCCGCGCGGCCGCAGAAGGCCCGGAAGCCGCGGCCGAGCGCCCGGGGCGCCAAAGCCAACCACGCGGAGCTGGAGAACGCCTATTAGAGCCCGCCGCGCCTCCCCAGCCGGCGCCCCCGACCCAGGCGCCCCAGGTTTCTGCCCTCCGCGCGCGGTCCGATTGTTTGTATTTCATTTTAAATGCCTGCAAGCCAGGGCAGGGGGCCGACACCTTCCTGGCTTCCTCAGGAGGTAGCCAGGCCCTGCGGATCCTGGGTGCCCGCAAAGCCCCCCTCTCCCCGCCCGCCCGCCGAAGGGGTCCCTGCAGGGCAGGGGAGGGAGCTGAGAGTCACAGACACTGAGCCACGAGCCCCGCCCACCGGGCCGCCTGCCTTGGCTGGTCCCACTTCCCAGGTGGCTGAAAGGGAAGCATTTCACTGCCCCCCCCCCCCCCCCCCCCCCGGGGGGGGGGGGGGGGGGGGGGAGTCAGGAAAGGCCGAGGACTGGTTAAGAAAGTTCCAGGAGATTCCCCCTCCACTTCTTTGCCCGTTACAAAGCCTTCAGTGCCACGTTGTGCCAAGAACACAGGACTGAGATCCGAATAGAGTTTCTAGTCCTGCCTCTGCCCCTAGCTTGCTGGGTGACTATGCCATTCTCTTCCTGGATGATTTCTTCTGTAAAATGGAGGTAGGGGAACGGGATTAGGATCTCGAGGAAGCTACTAGCATCTGATTGCAAGGACTCAGGTGCCCTTTAAATGGGCAGGGTGAGAGATGTTGGATTGAATCCTTGCCATGGTCATTTCCAGAATTCCGAGTTGTAATCCTCTGATCTGACAGAGATGAAAACAAGCAGGAAAAAAGAAACGAATCTATTTCTAGATGACAAACTCCTGAAGGATGCCCATGTTGTTTCTCAGCTTGGCCTCCCAGATGTTTGGGTACCTCCATTCCTCCCTCTCAAAGGATGCAGAAACAACACCATCAATTGGGGTAGAGAAGGAGAAGGTCCCAAGGGTGGCAGGAGGGACAGAAATCATTCCTCTATTCCCAAGGCGCACCAGCCCCTCCCCCCGCCATGCCCATATTTTAAAGTGACCTTCTGCAGAGAAGCTCAGGGTCCCAGGACACTGGGCTTGCAGCCCAAGGGAGCAGCCAGCAGATCCCTCCGGAGGCACCTCCTCCTGCCCACGGCTCCAGACACACTTCGGTCTAGAAAATAGCTTCTAACTGCTGTTACGCGTGATGGCATATCTTACATTAAAATAATATTACTGGGGAAAAAAGACAAATGCTGTACATATGCTGAGAAACCACAAAGCCTGACAGCTCATCTAAACGTCTTTTTGAAAACCATTTCCAGGTACCTCGTACTTTCTATGTAGTTTTTAATTGTTACAAAATTCTTTTTCTAAACAGCAGCACCTGCCGTGTGAAAGCCTGCTGGGCTGGTGGTTTTTTGCGGTCCTTTCATGTGGGATTTGTCCACGAGAATGAAAGTAGTGGTTTTTAAAAAGAGTTAAGTTACATATTTATTTTCTCACTTAAGTTATTTATGCAAAAGTTTTTCTTGTAGAGAACGACAATGTTAATGTTGCTTTATGAAATACCAGTCTGTTCCTTCAGAATCCTGAGGCATTGTTAATAAAGACAATGGATCGTCATGGAGAGGATGTGGTCTGGTTTTGTCAACCGCACACAGTGATTTCTGTCAAAGTTAACATCCTTCTCTTGGTTACTAGGGCTTCACCCTCGGATGCACTTTGCCCTATGGTGGCCCTTGTGGCACTCCTTCCTTTGAAAAGTCACGTTCATCCCTTCCTTTCCAAACCGAGACCTCCTTCCTCATTCCCGGGCCATTGTAGTCGCCTCAGCCTGGTCTCTCTTAAGCAGCCTCCCTTCACACTGTCTCCCAAAATCACTGTTCTCATTGTGTCACACCTCTGCTCAAGATCCTTCAATAGCTCCTTCTTGTCCAGGGTCAAGTTCGGGCTTCTCAGTCAAACATGTAAGACCTTTCCCTGCTTGATGCCCATCCCCCACCCCACCAAGTTCCTTGCTGACTCCAAGCGGCCAAACGCTATCCTGATCCGTGCCTCCGTGGTTTGCGGCCCCCACTGACCACCTCCAACAACTCCTGCTCTTTTTTGGGGGTTCATGTTCCTTGTCTCCTTCTCCCTGAACCTTCTAGAAATGTTCCAATCCCGCTGCTCCCTCTCTCCTCAGATGTCCAGCCCCTCTTGTCCATGCCACTGCTTTGGTCCCTGATTCTACGTCTTCCATTCAACATTCACTCCTGGATCTCTCCGTCTTGCCTGGCGAAGCCCTGCTCAGTCCTGGGATAGATGCAAAGCCAAGTACAGTTCAGGACCAGCTCACGAGCAGCTCACTCAACGTTTTTTCCCAACGTGAAGTGATCCAGGAATGCCTCCCTGTGAAGATGTAAGCTTGTCACACAGGGACAATGTCTTGCACTTTTCTCAAAGTCTTGCCTCACAAGGTGCCACATAGTCCCGGACGCTGGCCGAGACTCAAGAAATACTCTTCTGTAGCCATAAGGAGGGATGATCAATTGCAAAGCTTTAAATCAAGTCCAGCCCATCTTGGGGTAACCCCACCCCAAGAGCCCTCCCCACCCCCTAAAGTAAGCTAAAGTCCCCCCAGATGACTTTTCACTGTAATTCCCAAGGAACCCCTATAAATTCATTATCATCATCAAGTCTTTGAGAGGTGTCAGTGGGTGTTGCTGCCTCCAGCCTCAAGGAGGCCTCAGTGAGACCCTGCAGGGAATCCGTGTCTCGTGCAGAGCGTCCCAGAGCCTGGAACAGGAGAGCAGGTAGGAAAGGGATACGTTGTCCAGCCCCCAGAGGCAGTGTGCTACAGTGCCTGGGACACAGGCTCTGGAGCCAGGTTTGTGTTTGAATCTGAGGCCACTGACGCACCAAGGGGTGAAATGTTTTGTCCACAGCCAGATGTGGGCTCAGTTCCCCGTCCTGACACTCACTCAAGCTTCTTAGAACCTGGTGGGCACGTGGACAAATAGTCAGGTCACATCATTCTGTATGAAGTGTTCTGGGACCAAGGATGTGAGTAATTCACTCTGTGGCAGGGGTGAGGGATAAAGTTTAGGGAAGGTTTCACAGAGGCGGGGGCTGCTTAGAGGTTGTCCAGGTGGAGAAGAGGGCACAGGCATTCTAGCAAAGGCGCTGAGGCTGAAGGGGCACGGCTGTTGCAGGAGGATGAGACTCGGTCCAGCACCATTTCTCAACACGTACTGAGTCCACACCTTGCCAGGCAGCGTGGGGGAACCAGGAGTTCCAAGCAACGCCCCAACCCCAGATACGCCTAGGCTATGCTCTCTGGGACCCAGAGATCCAGGAGGGCTCAGCCCAGGCTGCAATCCCATTACCACCAGGGGGAAAAAAAACCCAAAGGCTAAATTGTAGGTCAGGCTAAGGGTTATTTATGGAAAGTTATATTCTACCTACATGGGGTCTATGAGTCTGGCGCCGATCAGAAACAGACCAGACGAGAGGCTCGGCTGGGAGGGGCAGCGTTCGGCTGCGGGGAGCACACATTCTGGGGGTGCAGCCAGACGCGGGGCTTGTATTAATAGTCTGAGAGTCAGACAGACAGAGGGACAGAGGGAAATAGATCTCTCTCTCTCACACACACACACGCACACGCACACGCACACACACTCCATGGGGGCTCTCCCTACACTGCAAGTACACATCAGGCCACTTTGGCACAAGGGGGTAGAGCAAAAGAAACTCAAGGCACAGGAATCCACCCTTCCCCGCTGTCCTTGAAGCAGACAGGACTTGGGCAGCCAGGGAGGGTGGAGAGCCTGCAAAAGCTACCTGTGTCAGCTAAGCTCAGAGACATAGCAGCTGAAAGCTGATGCCGTGTCCCATGCCCACCCGCCTCCCACCTGTTCCCCACCACAGGCCTGCCCTGGTTCCTACGTCCTGATCACTGATTCTAGCTCCGGGAACGGCATAGTCCTTCCTGTCCCCCTCCTCAACTTCCTGGAGTACACCCTCTGTCTTCTCCCTTGTCCAAGGGCTCAGGTCTCTGGCAGCTTGAAGTTCCTTTCGTGGCTACAGGGGCAGGAGGCAAGGGATCTGTTGCTCTTAATTGATGTGACCGTGTACCTGGTTTGCCCAGGCATTGACACCTATTGGCTCAGCATAATTAGTAACATCTCCCTCTTTTATTCTCAGAAATGTCCCAGTTTGCACAATAAACTATATGTTTCCCCTGCTATTAACAGATGCAACTTTCCATGGAATAGCTGGGCCCAGTTGCTCACTTCCAAATGCTGCTCCCTCTGTCTGGGGTGCTCTCTGTGTGCCTAGTCAAGGCCTGTTCACCCTTCAGGTCTCACACAAGTGTCACTCCCCGTGACAACCAGACCAGTCCAAACCCCTTTGCTTTGTCCTTCTTAAGCAAGGCTCCCTTCGTTCAGAAAGCTTATCTCAGCACAGTCATGTGCTGTGTAACGACGTCTCGGTCAACGATGGATCGCATATACGATGGGGCTCCCAGAAGATCAGTACCAAGTAGCCTAGGTGTGGAGTAGGCTCCACCATCTAGGTTTGTGTAAGTGCACTCTGTGATGTTTGCTCAATGACGAAATGACCTAATGACACATTTCTCAGGACGTATCCCTGTCGTTAAGCGACACATGACTGTCGTTATGTAATTATGGATTTATTCATGTATTTGATTAATCTCTCCTCGCCCAGACTGTAAGACCCAGGAAACAGTGACGCCTAACTGTCGCTGCATCCCAGTACCCAGCACACAGGAGGCGCCTCATATGCATTGTGGTTGCGTGGTGGCTGTTCAGTTTGTTTAGGATTTCTTCTCTTGTGAGATTAAGTGGATGGAATGGAGTGGGATGCGTGGATGACGGTGGGAGGAGGGAGCGGACTATCTGACATCTGCGCAAAGAGGCTGTTTGCTTGGATCATTTTATATTAGGTCTCCGAGGATAAGACACAGCTCCTACCCTCAAGCAGTTCACCGTCTTGCTGGAGAGTTGAGTGGCAAATGAGGGCACGAGGCCCCGCTGTGGGTAGGTGATCATCTGCCGCCTGAGTGGTAGAGACCTGAGGGAGTGGGGGCTTCAGGGGAGCGAAGCAGGGATGGGGTCCAGCTGACGTCGAAGGCTGCCTGGACTCAGAGGGACAGAGAGGAGAGGCAGTGGAAGGAAAGGGAGCAAGAGGGGCAACACTGAATGGAGTGAGGGGGTGGCGGGGTGTGTCCTGGCACACAGTGGGCTCTCTCTATCCAAGTTTATTACACGAGGAAGCAGCAGAAGCCAGGAAAGAGAGCACATGGGGTGGGGGCAGAGTCGGATACTGTCAATCATGCCAGGAGAGAGAAGGCACAGAGTGGAAAGGCCGGGGCTGAGCCCCACCATGGTGGCGTCGACTCCCATGGGAAAGGCAAGAAGCTGGGTTGCGGATGCTGAGGGGCCCTGAATGGCAGTCTGTTCTCCGTGAGCCCGGCAGGCTGCTTTGGCTGTCTTTCTTCCCATCTCCCTCCATCCCCGTTTCCCAATTTCTCTACCGTCATCTGGGGTGCCTGAGCTAGGGTCCTCCCGCTGAGAAGGCCAGAGCCGGCCATGGACAGCTGCAGGTGGGAGATAGGTACCCGTGGGGGAGGGCAGCAAAGGGAGAGGGAAGGAGAGGCGCCCAGACCAGGAACCTCACCTGCCTGACAATTTCCTGAGGGCGGATCCTGCCAACAGGTTTAAGGCGGAGGCAGGAGAGATGGGGGCAGGAGAGGAAGTAGGAGAAAGGAGAAGGTAGACATGGAGAGGAAAAGAGGGGTCATCTTCATTCCTTCCACTAACAGTGACTGTGTGCCAGCCATGTGCCAGGCTCTGCCCTAGGCTCTGGGCATGTGGCTGTGATCATGGCACCTCATGGAGCTCACGCTCTAGTGCTGGCAGGGAGATGAATGTTAGACAGATGACAAAGAAATGCACAGCACAATGCCCAGGAATGAAAAGTTCTGTAGAGAAAAATAAAGCTGGTGAGCAGATAGAGAGCCAGATAGAGCAGATAGAGAGATGGAGGAGGCCTCTCCGAGGAGGTGGCATTTAAACTGAGGCCTAAATGCAGTGAAGGAGTGAGCCACACAAGGACCTGGGGCTGCATGTGCCAGGAGGGGGAACAGCAAGTGCGGAGACCTTGAAGGTATGTAGGGGGTGGTGAAGGGACACCACTAATTGCTTTGGGTGCCTTTCAGGCGTCTCCATGCCAGGGCTGCTAACCCCTGATCTGGAAGCCAGCGTGGTCATTATAATTATAGGGGAGAGATGTGTGTGTGTTTGTGTGTGTGTATAAAAGAGAGAGAGAGTCTTTTTGTACGTCTTCCTGGCCCTGTATGTTAAAGACCAAGTGGCCCCCAGAAAAGAATAAATTGCATGTTATTAATTATGTAGCTTTGCATGCCTTTATTCTTAAAGTGCATGATTGGTTTCCTGAAGGGAGGCTGTGGGCATCAGGCCGATGCATTCTGTCTAGGACACATATAAGTTTTGAAATTCATATACAATTGCAGAAAAGTTTGCAGTTTTCCTTTGCTGGATGCCCACAAAATCCAAGCTGGGATAAAAGCAAGGATTAGCTTGGCTTGGGAAAGTGCGAACATGAATGTGTTAGCTGTTCTTCCTACTGTGGCTCAAAGCCCAGGCACATAAGTGTATGTCGGTGTAGACATGTTTATTCGATTCAGCTGAGACTAGTTCGGGGGATTGAGATCTGAAGGGTGAGAAGGAGCCTAGAAATGAACTCCTTCTGGAAAGGCTCATTCTTACCTCTCTGAACTGTGTGAGAACGTCGCCATCAGTGCGCACGCTCCAGTCGCAGCGTCCACTGCAAACCTCTTTCTGAAAGGCTCGCTTTCACTCTGCTCTCTGGTTTTGCACATGTGGTCACAGCTGTGTGCACGCCTGCTTGTGCCCACACATGCCATCTTTGCTCTGAGTGCATGATGCCAGACACTCCCAGGTATTCTAAAAGCCCTCTGTTTCTGCCCCTCGGTTAGCAGGTGTCCCAGAACAGCACTGGCATCCGGGAACTGAGAACGATGCTGTGATCCAGAAGTCACGTCAGATGGGAACGGTGGCCAGTTTTGGACAAGATAGAGCCCCCTGTCTTCCAGGGACACCAGACAAGAGGCCAAGACTGTGCCTTTGTCCAGAAGCCAAAAGCAAACCAAGAAGGTGGGGTGTTTTCTGTACACATTGCCCTCGGGGGCCCCCAAGACCCGCCTCCAGCTCTGCTCCGTCCAGGAGGAGCTGTGTGGAGGCAGAGGCTGGCTCAGGGTCCCTTCTCCCAGTGTCCTCCCTTCCATCCTCTATACCACTACCAGGTGGGCCTTTATTTTTTAAAAACAAAGTTCAAATTTTTTTTAAATGCAGGAAACAATGTTTTTGAGTTTTTGCTCAATGATTTCTTTTCTATATAAAATAGAACATTATAGGTAAAATCCTCTTTGTATTTCTCCCCTTCCTCATGCTTTCCCTCCCTCTCCAGAAGCAAGATTCTATGTTTCTATGCTTTTCTACATATATATTATTTATAACCAATATAAAACGTGTGACTTTAAATCTTACATGCATTTTATCATACTATACTTATCCTGAAACTCACCTTTTTTTACTCAAAATTATGCTTTTAAGATCTAGTCATGTTGGATCATTTTTAGCTATTGAACCCTATTACATTTTATGGCTATACCTTATCTGTTTATCTGTTTTTCTACTGGTGGACATTAAGTTATTTCCAGTGTTTTCACATCACAAGCAATGCTATAAGGAAGCTGCCTGCACTGGTCTCATGATATGACATGTGATAGAATTTCTTCAAGACAGAAAGGAATGAGTAGTCTAAGATGAAAATCTGATCATGTCACTGCCTTGCTCAAAATTCCTCCATGGCTCCCTATTACCTAAAGGATAAATTCTAAATTCCTTAGCTTACAAGGATATGATCTGGTTTCTGCCTACCTGTCCAGCCATACATTCAACCAGTGGCCTCCTTAGCAATCTATTCTCTGCAATATTGTATTTCTTTTAAGTTCCCAAAAGTCCAGGTCATTTCAAACCTCTGTGCTCTTGCACATGCTGTCCAGTCTGTCCAGGACACCGTCCTCCCACTTCTCTGGTCTGGAAAGTCCTCTTCATCTTCAAGTCTCACCTCCAACACTGCCTCTTCCATGGGGGTGAACTACAGTGCCACACACATACTGCATTACAGGGACAGCCACATGGGCTGAACTTAACTTCCTCCCCTCCAGACTGTGAGCCTATTGAGGGCAGGGCCCCAGCCTTTGCGCATTTGTAGCCCCAGTGCCTTTGCACAGGCTCAGCCAGAATCAGTGCTCAATAAATATTTGTTGAATTAATGGATGTTTGGCTAGTGGGGCGTGATTTGAGCAGCAGGAATGAAAAGTCCAGCTTCTTTCCAGCTCAGCAGCAGGCAAGAGCTCTTGGACAAGCTTTTCAAAAGCATTTCTTTCATTCAAGTTCCTCTGTAGCTTTGCAATATTGTGTAGGGGAGAAGGGCCCCTCCCAAGAAACCAAGTCCATGGTTATTTACCCAGGACATTATCAAGCAGCCAAATTACAGACGTCTCTATCACTTGGCCAACAATTTAGTGTTGTGGTGTTAGGTTATTTCCACGTCTGAAGAAAACAGCTACTCTCTGACTAAAGAAATAAATGATATCATTTTTCATTCAGGCAACCAGATTCCTTGGTACAAAGGGCTCCCTGGGGAGGACGGCCGGGACAGCGTGGCTCCTCTGAGGCTATTTACATCTGTCAGCTTCTCTAATCTCTGGCCTGCCTTCCTCTGCCTGTTTCCTTTTCTTCGCTCAGAGGCCGGTGTTGAGCCCCATACTTGCAAGGAGGGTGGTGAGCTGCGGTCCTCACGTATGCGCTGGGGGTGGTGGGGGTGAGGTTTTGGCCCAGTGACATTTGGCTTTTTTTTTTCCTTTTCCTTTTTCTTAGAAACCAGCCTTAATTTAAGATAATGACTCCCCTCATTCTCCGGTGATCGCTATTTGTAGGGACTTATTTTTCCCTGGTCAATTTGGCTAAGAGAAGTTGAATCTAAAAGGGAATGGTTTCTAAAAATGTCGCCGGACAGTTTTCAGGGCACTAAGGGGCATCTTCTGGGTCACCTGTTGCATGAGAGCCTGGGTGCCCCTTCTTCTTAAAGAAAAGCTGGAGCTGGAAACAGACTCCCGAGCCTTTGATGACGGATCGAGTCACTATGGCTCTTTAAAATGTCGTGGAAACCTGGAGTAACAAGGGCCCTGAGGAATTATTTGGTCTGGACTTCACCGAAATATTCCAATTCCTGCACAGTCAGCCTCCACCTCGGTCCAGCCTGGTCTCCTGTCGTGTCCCCCACCCCCGTCCCGGCCCTGGCTCCCCTCTCCACCCACGCTGCCGCGCTTTCAGTTCCTCGAAAGCACCGGGCTCATCGCTGATGGCGATGCTGTTCCCTCCTCCTGGGACGCTCCTCCTGAGTTCTCTGCCTTCTGATCTCAGCTCAAATGCCACCTCCTCTAAGGCCTTCCCTGACTACCCCTCTGAAACAGGACCCTGCTATTCTCTTCCCCAAACTTTGTCACGATTTGTCATTTTGTAAGTGGCAGGTCATGTCTGCTTCCGCTGGTAAGCCCTATTAGGCAGGGACTGAGCAGGCTTACTCCCTGCCACGTGCTGTGTGCTGAGACCACGGAGCCTGGCACACAGCAGATGCTCAGTGACTGTTTGCTGAATGTGGCCCAGCAAGGGGCAAGTGGGCCACCAGCACACTCCCTCTAGAACACAACCATTGTAGGGGTCATTTAAATACCAGACCTCAACACTTACGAGCTTCGGTCAGCCCTCCTCCTGGAGAGCGGGTAAGAGACCCCAGACCTGGAAAAATGTTTGGAGCTTTTCTATTTGTCCTTCTTTGTTTCTTTATGGACAAGCAGCTTTCCTTCCCCTCAGTCACTTTATTTCCCTTTTTTCCAGTTGTCACACCTTCATTACAGACTTCATTTCACTAACAATACTGCTCATAGAATCCATTTCATGTTTTCCTGGTCCTTTCGTGCTGTCCAGGGAGATTCTGGCGCACGCTTTGAGGTCGGTGTGGGGCTCATACACACTGCAGCTTCTCCTCTGCTGACCATCTGGGGGCCTCCAACCCCTTAGGGGCTGCAGCTGGACACCGGGGACCCCCCCATGACTTCTCCTGCCCCCTCATCCTCTGCATCCAACCACCACCAGTATGGTTTCTACTTCTTCCATCTGCTTGATGTCTCTTGAGTCCGTTCGTTCTCTCCAATGCTAGCCCCTGGTCCAGCTGCCCTCTCCCCTGTCCCGGCCTCCCATGTTCTTCTGGCCTCTGGACGCACCTCCTCCACGCCAGTCTTCCTGCAGGATCCTGCCCCTCCTCTGCATCCCGTGGCCTCAGCTGGTGAGCCCTCACCTCAGCCAGACTCCGCGTCAGACCTGATCAGACCTCCCAGCTCTCCAGCTCCTTCTCTTCCTGCCCAGCAACCTCCCAGGTGCCTCACATCTGGACACCTCTCGGTTCCCCTAAGTCCTACACCATCTCACACCTTGGCCCCTGTGCAGCTGGTCTCTCACCTGCAATCCTGCTCCTCTTGCCTCGGCTCACATCACTTCCTCCTTGAAGCCCCCTCTGAGCCTCCAGCCTAGGCTAAGAACCTCCCCTGTGTTCTCACGGCAGACTGTAGTGTCCCTCATGTTGCCCTGGGCACAGTACCCTTTAATTGCCAATTTGCTGTCTATTTCCTCTCTTAGACTGGGAGCTTCGTGAGGACAGAGACTGGCTGTCGTGCTCAGGGCTGTAGAGAAGACCCTGATAGGAAAATCCTGTGACTTGGATGTGCAGGAGGAGCCCCAGGCATCCTGTTGTCTGATCTTCTTGTCTTCAAGCAGGCATGACCGGGTTCCAGAAGTACACACCATAGGACAGCCCTCCAAGACTTCTAGAGAGGACCTGAAGCTGAGGAAAGCCCTCCACTGAAGGGCTCAACCCACTTCTTCCTCCTCCTGGCAGACGGCCTGAAAGAGGGCACAGCTCTCTAACATATGAGTGTGCAAAGGACCTCTCCTTCTCCAGCCCTGGGTGTGAAGAGGTCTACCCCAGGTGAGCCATGTGTGTATGTGTGTGTGTCTGTGTGTATTGGGAGAGATGCTGATGCAGAGGATTTTTCCTGCTCTTGAAAAGAAACTCATGAGAAGGTCTGTATTGATCAGGGTCCAGCCAGGGAAGGAGCATATATGGGAATAAGGGATTTACTGTAGGCATTAGACGTCACCCAAACGTGGGAGGAGCTGGGGCAGTGATGTTCTGAAAGAGGATTCGGATGATCAGAGAAAGTGTCACCAATCAGAGAAATCAGAGAACCAAGCATAACCAGCTGCCCAAGAGGGGCAGTGAAGGGAGCTCGTGGAGAAATGTGTGGGGAGCCATTGCTCAGCAAGGCCAGCAGGCAGGACAGGGAGCAGAGGAGGAGAGGACGAGCTGGGACAGGCCAGGCACCGCTACCTCTGTCTGTACAGTATCTGACAACGGCAGCTCTCTGAGAATCATGGTGCTGCTTCACTTCGATTTTCCAAATCTTAGGCAAGTTCCTCTTTCAACCAACTCCACCCCAGACCCATACAAAGAAGGGGATTCTGAGATATGTAACTCCCAGATTAACCAAACTGCTGTGACACAAATCAGATGAGCTCCTGCCCCACGCATCCCTGCAGCCTGCTCTCCTCCACCCCAAACCCATGCCCTGGTCCCAGACTATTCGTGCCCCCGCTATGCTGTGCCTTCGATTTGGACACCCTGCCTCCCTGCTTTAGCTGATCAATGCTACTTCAACCTCAGGATCTGGCCCCAGAGACCCGTTCCCTGGGAAGTCTTTCCTCTCTGAGACACCCGCTCTCCCATGTGCTCCCCGAGAACTTGGTACAAACTCGTAATGTACCTCCCGTGGCCTGCTGTGTCTTCCTGGTCCCCCGGGTCATGGAGTATCTTAGGAACAAGCAGCATGCCAGCGCCCAAGGAGCTAGTGCTGGGGGTGTGGGGTTCCCTGGGAGGGAGCCAGGCTCCCCTGGCATGGAAGCCACTTAATCACTGGTGTGCTGTGCTTCAGAATGCCCTGGGGAGCTTGCTAAAAATTCAGGCTCCCAGTCCTCCCCTCCCTAAGATTCTGATTCAGTGTCTCTGGAGCTGGGCCCAGGAATCTGCATTTTAAAGCAAATGTCACAAATGATTCTTCATCACACCAGGTTGACTCTGACCAGCCTGAATCTTTGCTTTTTACAGTTAAATCTGATTCTTTCATCAGAGAAAGTTGTGCCTTTTCTAACAACAAAATAAATGACTTTTACAAAGTTTGTTAACAGCACTTACTGTCAAAATGTTTATAAGTCCCTATAGGTCACATTCTGCTTTCACTGAAATCCCTGAAGCCCAGACCATGGGATGTAAGAATTTCCACATTTCCTGATGCATTAAAGGGGGGATGCCAGGAGAAGGCAGTGGGGACAAGTGTAGGGTTTAGGTGTGGAGCCCTGCCAGGGGCCTGACCTGGACACAGTGGCCCAAGAATACCTCAGCCCCAAGAAGGTCTCCTTGCCTTCCTGGGAATGCCAAGATGCCCTGAGGAGGCACTGGCTGGGAAGAGCTGAGTGGGTGATGGGTGGGCTCAGGCCTATGGGGGGGGGGGAGGGAGGTGGCTCAGCGCATGTGCCGCAGCAGCCTGTGCTCGCGGGACCGCCCATGCAGGTCTCCCAGGGAGCTGGAACAGGAAGCAGATTCTTTCTCCAACACATCAGGGAGGAAGACGTTGTCCCCAAGGCATCTCGGACCCGGTTAGCCTGGGAAGAGGGCATGTGTGCCTTGTTGCTTGGAGTACCTCCCTCACCCAGCCCCAGCCCCTGGGATCCTGCCTGGGGTCACCTCCTCGGCTGTGCAAGCAGGCATGTGGGAATCCGACGGTCTCTAATATTTTCACTGTCATAAATATGGTGGATGGGGTTCTCTGGCCCTGTCAGCTCCTTTCCCCTCTCCAACCTCATCCCTCCTGGGGAGGGACTCTCGGAACACCATACATTAATAGAGGGGCACACTGAGATTCCACCCCAACCAGAGAGCCTGGTTATGTCAAGAGTCCTCTGCTTGGAGGATGGGGCGTGAAGGGCAGGTGGTTGTGCCCATCTTGGGCACAAGGGTCACAAGGAACAATCCAGATTTACTGGCTCCTGAGCGAAGGGGATGAAGCTGGTTTCCTAAGAAGAAGGTTAGAAAAGGAAGGAGGAGGAGAAGGAGACCAAGGCACATGGAGACCGCTCGGTATCACGGAACTGCTCTCTGGAAGGCAACCGAGTGGAAAGGGCGGGAATCTTCTGCATCCTGAGTGAGTGCAGTTGGGTACTTGCTGGTGGTGGGCTGAGCCTGTACCCACTTTTGGGCATCGAACATCTTTGCCCAGATAGATTTTCTGTATTTAGGATTACTTATTTTCCAAGAAGGGGGACATTTCTGTGGCTCCTGACACATATTGCCTGATGACTTTCTAGAAAATAAGTATCACTTTACAATCTCATGACCCAACAGGCCAAGAGAGGATCCCATTTCTGGCACATATTAACATGCAACAAATAAAGGTTTAATAGCAAGCAGAACAGAAAATCTCCCAGGCTGTGGGGCAGCGGTGCTGTTGCTGGAGAGAGAACATTCAGATTGTTAGCCCCTGGGGGCCACTTCAGATACCTTTGCACAGGATTTAAGGGTCAATACTAGATGTCGCCAAACGGAATCGATAAATGGATATGGCGAAGCTGTCTGCAGATCTTAGAGCGGGGGCAGATGTGTTGAGATTCTCAGAAATCCCACAAGGCCTAGACTTCGCAGTGTGATGCTCACAGCAGGAATTAACTCAGGGCCCACCACAGAAGGCTTCTGCAGCCACTGCTCTCCCCCACTGATGGCAGGGGCGGGAGGTGCCAGCCCCCCACAGCTGACAGTCACATCGGGACTGCAAGGAACAGGAGAGAGGTAACTGCTCAAAGAAAAACTAGGATGCAGGCAAAAGCATCAGCTCGCCACCAGCCAAGCTGCTAAGATGTTGGCAGTTGCCATGCACTACGACTGAAGAACAGCCACGAGCCAAATCCGCCCCCTGCCTCTGAGCGAAGGATGGTTCCGCAGAGGAACATTTGCAATTTGATGAGTCCCAATTAATGAAAAGTTATTTTAAAAATTCCATTCTTCTCATTAGTAAACCTGCATTACAAAAAATTTTTCCCGATTATTATTGATTACATTTAAAATTGTGTTAATAAAAAATTTGTGGAAATTTGTTTACTCTCTTGCTAAAAAAGGTATCTATGTAACATTCTTGATTTTGCCTCTGTCCACAAAGCCCAAACTCTGTACTATCTGACTCAATCAATTGTCCATCGGAGTCTGTACAGGAAACGTTTGCCGCCCCCTGCTCCAGGGCGGCGCTTCTCAGATCTTTGTGATCACAGAATCACCCGGAGGGTTGTTGAAACAGATTCCTGGATCCCAGACTCAGATTCTGATTCCCTGGTCAGAGGTGGGGTAAAGAGTTTCTAACAAGGTCCCAGGTGAGGCTAATGCTGCTGGTCCGGAAACCACACTTTAAGCAATAAGGCTCTAGCAGATACACCTTGGGAAGCAGACAAGAATGCAATCCTGAAAGGGAAGTTCTAGAAAGTACCACCGTAGTTCTGGAACTTCACTTTCAGACGTGTTCTTGTGACTTACTTTGAACCAAAGATAGCGTATTCTTTCTGTATTTGAAAGATGTACTTAAAATTATTTTTTAAAAGCTTCTACAAACCTATACCTGTATGCCTAATTGATTTTTTAAATTGTAGTAAAATACATAGAAAATTTACCATCTTAATCATCTTTAAATGTGCAGTTTAATGGCGTTAAGCACGTTCACATTCTTGTGCAACCATCACCACCACCCATCTCCAGAACTCTTTTCATCTTGAAACTCTATACCATTAAACAGCAACTCCCCATTTCTCCCTCCCCCAGCCCCTGGCAACCATCCTTCTACTTTCCGTCTCTATGAATTTGACTACTCTAGGTACCTCATATGAGTGGAATCATACAGTATTTGTCCTTTCATGACTTGCTTATCTCACTTACCACAGTGTCCTCAAGGTTCATTCATGTTGTAGCATGTGTCAGAATTTCCTTCCTTTTTAAGTCTGAATAATATGAATAATATTCCACTGTACGCCATTCATTCGTTGTTCATTTTGTTTATGCATTCACTTTTGTCCACCCATTCTGTGGGCTGTCTTTCACTCTGTGGATTTTGTCCTTTGATGCACATAAGTTTTTAATTTTGGTGTAGTCCAATATATTTATTTATTTTTTGTTGCCTGTGCTCCTGGTGTCGTATCCAAAAAAATCATTGCTGAATGATTCCCCTATTGCGACATTGTGATTTATAGGAACCGTATATATTTGGTTAGTCAGATGTATATATTTCTCAGACGTATTTGGTCTTCAGCCACAGTTCCTGCCTCACAGCTCCCGAAACCCTTGGAATTGCCTAGGCAGTAAGAACGATGGAGCATCTTTTGTTATAACGTTTGGTCTCTTGTTTTCAGTTCTTGAAAACTCTCCAGGGTCTTGAAGGTGAAACGGGCGTCTTGTTTATGAAGGTGATTTTTGGACTGCAGTCAGGGGTCGGGGCTGATTGTCAGGAGAACCAGCTTCAGTCCCACCCCCTGGTTTCCAGGGAGGGATGGGGGCTTGAGGTGGAAACAATTGCCAGTGGCCAATGACTTAGTCAATCACGGCTACCTAATGAAGCCTCCATAAAAACCCCAAAGGACAGCATGTCGGGCCTTTTTGGGAGAGCTTCCATGTTAGGGAATCACAATGCTACCGTGTGCCACCATGCCAGGCCCCAAGCTCCATGAGGACAGAATGTCCGCTGTTCAGGACCTCATGCTATGTATCTCTTCATCTGGCCGTTGACTCATGCCCTTTAATACCCTTTGTAACAAATCAGTAATCTAGCAAGTAAACAGGTTTTCTTGAGTTCAGTGACCCATTCTAGCAAATTAATTGAGCCAGAGGAAGGGGTCGTGGGAACCTGATTTATAGTCAGTTGATCAGAGTCAGGTAACAGTTTGGGCTGGGGATTGGCATCCTGATTGGAGGGGCTTGTTAGAACCTCCCGTTTGTAGTCAGTCAGTCTGAAGCACAGGTAACAACCTGGGCTTGCCTCTGAAGCGGAGGGTCGTCCTGTGGGACTGAGGCCTTTCCCTGTGGAATCTGACGCTATCTCCGGGTAGACAGCGTCAGAATTGAGCTGAATTCTTAGACACCCTGCTGGCCTCCAAGAACTGCTTGTTGGTGTGGGGAAGCCTACACACACACGTTGGAACTGGGTCCAGGAACCCTTAGCACCTATATTTTCTTCTAAGAGTTATGGTTCTTATATTTAGGTCTTTGATCCATTTTGAGTTAATTTTGTATATGGTGTAATGTAAGGGTCCAACTTCATTCTTTTGCTTGTGGGTATCCAATTTTCCTGACAACATTTGCACAAAAGACTATCCTTTCCCCATTGAATAGTCTTGACTCCCTTGTCAAAAATCACTTGATCATATATATGAGAGTTTATTTCTGAGCTCTCTATTCTATTCCATTGTTCTAAATATCTGTCTTTAGGCCAGCACCACACCATTTGATTACTGTAGCTTTGCAGTAAGTTTTGAAATCAGGAAGTGTGAGACCTCTGACGTTGTTCTTTTTCAAAATTGTTTTGGCTCTTCAGGGTCCACTGTGATTTCATATGAATTTTAGGATGGATTTTTCTATTTCTGCAAAAAAGTCATTGGCAAGGCTCCATCATGCTCTCCTGAGAATGGACTTCGCTGGGTGCCTCCCTCTTCTCGTTGCTCTCCTTTGAGTGGCTCTTGCCCGGTGCATCTCACCAGTGGAGCTCAGATGGCCGGCTTGACCCTTAGTTTCTAGTAACGCGAGAAAGTGAGTTTGGGTCTTTACCAGGGGGAGATGGCACTCACGTGGTGGGAAATTTATGAAATATGGGAAAGGTATTTAAGGGTGCTGAGCAGTCCAAAAGCATGAGAGACACTCTCTACAACATCATAGCCTTTACTCTTATAATTTCACTTCTAGGAATTGCTCCAGTGAAATAATCAGGGAGCAAAGTGGATTCAAGGATGTTCACTGAAGTGTTAGTTACAATATGGAAAACAAGAGGGGAATAGATAAGTAAGTTGCAGTTCATAGACATGACAGAATATTATGCAATTAGAAATCACATTTTAGGGGAATTTTTAATGACATGTGGAAATGCTTGCAATATAATACAGAGTGCAAGCAGTATGGGGTAAACCAGTGCTCATCAACCTTTATACACATACGAATTCCCTGGACTTTGTTAAAATGCAGATTTTGATTCAGTAGGTTTGGGGTGGGGCCTGAGATTCTGCATTTCTAACAGGCTCCCAGGTGATGCTTCAGCTGCTTGCTGGGACCAAGGGTGAAACCATATATAGATACTCCCAGTTACATTCAAGCCTGTGTGTGTGTGCCTAGAAAGAAGACAGAGAAAACACGCCAGGATATTAACTAGCTAACACTGGTTATCTCTAGGTCATGAAATTATGGGTACTTTGTTTTCTTCTTGATACTTCCATATTTTTCAAGTTTTCTCTGATGACCATTATTTAATAAAAATACTTTTTAAAAAAGACTGCTGCTTCTGTGAGCACAAACTTTGTCACTAGTAACTCTCTCAAACTTTTTTCTCATCAAAGTCAATGAGAAAGTAGAGTTTGTGAAAAGAAACAGCTGCAAACAATTGAGACCTAACACTGTCAGTAAATCAAGGATACCACGATGGGGATGGTGCTCTCGGGATCAACGGGCCTGGTCTGGCTATTTTGACTGGCCGCCTTATCAAGAAATGAATGACGCCAGACACAATCAAATACCGCATGGAAAAGCATTTATAGCGCCTTCTGTGTTTGCGGTTAAAATGACCACGGATGTGGTGAAGTCAGAATGTGTAGCGGCGGCCACAAAATGGATTTAGGTTTTTGTCTTGCAAAACCCATCTGAACTTCGTGGCTCCACTCACTCGGCCCAAAGATTAAGTCATCACCCCAGGCAGGGTTTCAGTGAAGGCAAAATCAGATCGCGTGAGAGGGAGCACGCAGCTCAGGGCCTAGCTTGCAGGGCGTGTTCAAGAAATGTTGAAATATAATTTCCCAGTATTTAGC
This sequence comes from Equus quagga, assembly GCF_021613505.1. NCBI lineage: Eukaryota > Metazoa > Chordata > Mammalia > Perissodactyla > Equidae > Equus > Equus quagga. Next base: position 96,898,007 of record NC_060277.1, on the reverse strand, counting down.
TGTTGCTGGAGAGAAGCAGGCTGGAGAGCACAGCAAATTTAAGAAAAGGAGCTCCAGGTTCCCCAAACACCCAAGGGGAAGCTGTACCCCAATTCTGCTGCACACCCCTTACGCTTTACAAAGAAGGCTCGGGCTGGGTGTGCATCCCAGCCTCTTACGTGAGCTTCAGTGTCTGCAGAGGGTAAACCGGGAAGAACTCCCACCCTGGGAGTGAGCATTTTCTACTGCTCCTTGGCTGGCTACGTTGGGATGGCGCCAACCCTACCAACGTGTGTGGGTTGCTTTGTAGCTGCTCTTTATTCTTTGAAAGGAAGCATCTTTGGTGACCAACATTAAACGTCCACGTTGAGACTGCGCGACCAAGGGGGTCTGGGACTCAGGGAGAACTCTGGCCAGCCTCAGTCTCTGCTGGATCGTTCGTCCAGAATCCCAGTTACTAATTCTGTCACTCATCTTCTCATAAACCTTCTGTGACTCCCAGCCACCCACCAAATGAAGTCCATCTCTTGAATCAGGCATTCACGCATCTAAGGCTACAATATTACAACACAATGACACCACTGGAGTTAGTGCGACTCTACAGGTTAAGGGCACTGTCCCCAACAAGACTGCCCTCACTTCAGACACCAACCACAAGTTTGAGAGTCCACCCGAACTTCCGACCAACTGGCCATTAATGTGCAGTTTCCCACGACCTCCTCAGGTTTGATGATTTGCTAGAATGACTCACAGAACTCAGGAAAGCACTATTCTTACAATTACAGTTTTATTACCAAGAACACAAATCAAGACAAGACAAGGGAAGAGACCCATAGGGTGAGGTCTGGGAGGGTCCCAAACGCAGAGCTTCCACGTCCTCTCACTGTGGAATCAGGATGTGTGACTCGCCCCGCAAATCGATGTGTTCACCGCCTAGGAAGCTCAACCGAGCTGTTTTTAAGCCCCAGAGTTTTATTGGGGTTTCATTACATTGCATTAGTGTTTGAATCATTGGCCACATGACTGAACTCAGTCGCTAGTCCCTTTCTGTCCCCAGAGGCTGATATCACATGGCTCAAAGTCCCAACCCTCTAATCACATGGGCCTTCTGATGCCCAGCCCCTAACCTGAAACTATCCAGGGCCCACCTGGTGTCACCTTGTCAGCATACAAACAGGGCGACCCAAGGGACCACCATGAATAACAATGACACTCCCGTCATGGGGGAAATTTCAAGGGTTTGGACGCTTCCTCCTAGCACTGATTCTTTTGTCTGGAATTTCCTCCTCCATCTACCCAGCTTCACATAAGTATAGTTGTCCTCGTTTTAGATAAAAAAGTTGAAGATCAGAGGATTAAGGAACTTTTCAAAGGCAACTGACTCTATATGGTAGAACCAGGCCATAAATCCAGGTGTGTCTGCAGTCCAGGCAGCGACTCCGTTCTGCCACCCGGTGTCCCCATGGGGAGTTGGATTGGATGCTATTATTGAAATCCCTGAAAGATCATTCTGTGATAACCCTCATGAAAAATGGCTTAAAGAAGTCAAAGGTTGCTGTCACTAACAATGCCATCTTGGGGAAGCTAAACTCTCAAACCCCCAAACTGACAGATACCCTCAGCTGCAGGTCTAGAAAAACCCACCAAAGGACCCTTAAACCAGGAGTCGGCAGACTTTTTCTATTAAGGCTCAGACAATAAACACTTTAGGCTTTGCGGGCCACAAGGTCTCTGTCACAATTCGTCCCTGCTGTGGTAGTGCTAAGCAGTATGTAGACAATATGTGAATGAATGGGCATGGCTATAGGCCAATAAAACTTTATTTACAAAATCAAGCAGTAGGCCAGATTTTGTCCCTGGGCTGAGATTTGCCAACTCCTGTCCTAAACCAGGACGTCACTCATTCCTCGCAGAACAATGAGTCTGGAAATAGTGTGGTTCCAGGAAGGCCAATTTGGCTGCTCAGCAGAACCTTCAGATCCCAGGTTCCTTCCTGTTCGTGGTGCCGAGAGAGCCACCACACTACGTGTCATTTGCAGAAGACAACATTCAGAGACAAACTTCATGCTTCCATGGCCAGAATAGTGCATGCGCCAACCCCTGCCCAAGGGGAAAGGTATTACCCTCATTGCCTTAGACAAGTGGGTCTCAATCCTGGCTGCACATTAGAATGACCTGGAAGCTTTTAACAACTTCCTGAGCCCACTCCAGAGATCTCTGCTTGATGGCTCTGAGGTGGGCCCTTGGCATTGGGATTTTTTTTAACCACTCCTAGTTGGGCATAAGAGGCACTAACTTAGACTAGTCAAACTTCACTGCACGTGAAGGCCAATTCTTGACCACCGTCAAATGGTGTCTCGGCAAGTACAGAGAAGGGTGAAGGCTGATGGGCAACAACGCTGTTGGCTGCATCTCGACGCGATGCCTTTCATTTACAAAACGAAAATCAAGGTAGGACCTGCTTCAAGGGTCCTTGCGTGTAATGTCCCTGGCAAAGGGCAAGCACTGGATGCGTGTTAGCAATTGATTGCTATTAAGTGCTATGATAAACTCTCCCCAGATGTTTTGTGTACAGTTTAGAGAATGTACCAGGTGAATGATGTCAGCTTCTTAATGAGATTTGAACCCCAGGCTCTCATCAGATTTTTGGCAGGCTAGGAGAAGCAAGTATTAAAAAAATACAAATGACTCACCATAATTCTTCCCGAATAAATATTCTATATGAAGATGTAGCCCAGAGATGGATTTATTTCCACTCTGTCTTGAAAAGCATCATGACACAAACTCCTGAGAGCTGTTTGGAAGCCCCACTGCTTTTCAGTCCTGGAGGGAGACTGTTTCTCCCTCTTTCCGCTCCGGGCCACCTTCTCCCTGTTTTCTCATCTATTTCCAGTCACTGAAGCAATGTGCAAAATCTCTCTTAACAGCTCCTTTTCTTCCTGTTATTAGTTTGCTGTGGCTGCTGTAACAAGTTATCACAAATGTAGTGGGTTAAAACAAAACAAATCTGTTACCTTATAGTTCTGGAGGCCAGAAATCCAAACTGGACCCCCTGGGCTAAAATCAAGGTGCCAGCAGGGCTGTGTTCCTATCTAGAGGGGAATATATTTTCTTGCCTCTTCCAGCTTCTAGAGGTGGCCTGCATTCCTTGGCTCATGGTTCCTTCCATCTTCAAAGCCAGCAATGGCCAGCCAAGTCTTTCTCACATGGCATCTCACATCTTACCCCTCAGCGTCCCTCTTCCACACTTAAGGACCCATCCAGATAATCCAGGATAATCTCCACATCTCAAGATCCTTTATCAATCTGCAAAGTCCCTTTTGCCACGTAAGGGAACACATTCATTGGTTCCAGAGATTAGGACATGGAGCTTTGGGGGAGGGGGACGTTATTCTGTCACCACGTCTCGTGCTCTCTAAATGCTCAATGCTCCTGACTTCTCTCAGCCTCACGGTGCTCCTCTTCACCTACCCAGGCTCTGTTGGCCCTGGTCCTCTCATTCTCCTGCAGGGTCCAAGTGGCCTTTCCTGAAATAGAGGCCCTGACTCCTGAGCCCATCAGGAGTGTGGGGAAGAGCAGGGATTCTGGGGCTAGACTACTGGGATCCAGCCCCCAGGGCAGCTGTGGGTCCTTGTATATACCACTCAACCTCTCTGTGCCTGTTTCCTCTTCTGTAAAATGAGCACGTGAAAAGCATCTCTCTCCTGGGTTTGCGGTTCATAAGTGCTCAGAACAGCGCCCAGCACGTGGTGGTGCCACATCAGCGTCAACTGCTACTGCTGCTGACGTGCTCAGAGGCTTGCCCTCTGCCCTCTTTGAGAATGGGTCTTCTACCTCATGATCAGCCATCTTAAAGGACACCTACTCTTTTTTGACTTTGAACAGTTCAAAGACACCAAGCAACTCAGAACAGCTTTCCAGCAACTTTATCAACTGGTGTTTCTCCAAGTGTGCACCGCACCAGAACACCCTGGGGTGCTTTTGAAACCACACTTGAGTCTTCTGCACACTGGGGTTTGGGAGCCCTAGTGGGGAATTCCAGAATAGGAGCTTATAATTTGCAACAAGAACAAGGCGGGAGAAGCCTAGCGTGCTGCCCCACTCCGCCCTCCGCCGCTGTGGACGCACTCGCTGTGGGGCCAGGAGTGAAAGTCCTCCTGGGGCAAGGCTCAGCAAGGCCGGGGCATCCTCAGGGACCTGCCGTTGAGTGCCAGGAAGGCCTTGACCCAAGAATGGGACTTGAGTGCAGGAAACAGGCGGGAGAGAGGTAGACATTGACCATTTGGCTGATGGCGTTTATGCTTCTGGAGGCCCCTGGCCCCTCTGAGAACATGATGAGAGCCGCAGTCTTTTCTCACAAGTAGGGGCACAGGTCGGGCAGCTAGGCCCTATGACCATTCCGGAAAGAAAGGAGGAAGCTGGAGCCACTGGCCCGATCACAGTCCGGCATGTCCCTCTCATTGGCCTCACTATGAGCAGAGGATGGAAAAGCCAGAAAGAAGCCCAGCTGTCAAAGCTCCAGGCCCTGAGCTCGGCCCCCAGCTGGGATCCCGCCGCTGGCGTCAGGGAAGCTTCCAGGCCCCAGAGCCTGCAAAGACCCCAGGCCCTGATATTTAATGCATGGGAAGGCTCTGCTTCCCTGCCTTTGAGACATTCCAGGCCTTTCCAGAGCCCACCCAGGACTTAAATAAGCGACCCACAGGGACGGTGAGCCTCCAGAACTAAAATAAACTAAAATAATATCCCAGAAAATTGTAAATTGTGTATTTAGGAATTGGAATGTAGGAGGCAGGGTTTTCTCTTCCTCTATTATAGCTTTCGTGAAAGAGAAACAAATAATAACGCTCCCCCAGGCTAAAGTTAGAGTCGACGTATAGTTTACACCGGAAAATATACAGTTAGGTATCCATCTGGAACGCATGTACTTCCAGAGCGAAATCCTCTCAGTGACCACAAGAGCCTTAAAGCCAAAGCCAAGAGCAGGGGAGGCCTCTGTGTGGTCCAAACGCTTGGGAAGGGAGGGAAGTCGAATTCATTGAACGTTTACCATCTACCTGGCACATAGCTCATGCCATCTTACACTGTCCATACAACAGCACCATGAAAAAGGTTTAATTAGCTTCATTTTACAGGTGGGGAAACCAAGGTTTGGATTGGACAAGTAACTTCCCCAGCACCATGGATGGAGGGGAACCATTAGCCTGAAGCCAATTTATCTAATGATTGATTTGCCTAATCACCTGCTTGCATCATTCAGCATCCTTGTTTTCCCTCTTCTTTTGAGTATTCTGAGGACTTTATAGGAAGATCATCTGAGGATATATCTTTAAAATGGCCTGCTGATTGTTTCTCAAAGATGCTGGATCCTGCTACTAGTGAGCAGAGAGCTAGGGTTCACACCCAGCCGATCTGATTCCCCTGCCCATGACTTTGAGCTCCTCCCTTCAGTGAGATGAAAAAAGAGGCTTTCTCCTGGAATCGGAAAAGGCTGGAGTTAGAGGTCAGAGGCAGAGGCTGAATGTCCACAGTGGTCCCTCCTGTCTGCCCTTTCAAGGGGAGGGAAGCCCCGTGCCTGTGCTGATGGAGGTGAGGATGTTGCTCACATCCCTTCTCTACCTTCAGTTTTCTGTCTGCCAAGGGCACCAGAGAGGACGCTCTAAGGCAGTGGTCTCCAAATGCTGGGGCATGGGCGCTGGGTATCAGACTGCGAGGAAGAACTTAAATACAGACACCGGCCGTCACTCTGGACTGACTGAATCCAGCTCCACCGGGTGGAAGCCAAGCATTTTGACCTGTTCTCGGGGAGGTTTTTGCACCTCCCAAGGTCTGGAACCCACTCCTCCGTGGTATCTCGGGGGAGTCTGGGCCTCCCATCTCACCTCCTGATGCCCCTCCCCCAGCCCTTGGGACTCAGAATCAAGGCATGGGTTAGGGGTCCCAGCTGTAGCCTCGGGGTGGTTATACCTCAGCCAGCTATTCCTGCCTTCATTAACAGGTGATGAGTGTAGCTGCCCAGGGATTTGTAGGAGCCCCATCAGCCCTTCCCTGTAGAGGACCATCTCCTCTTGGGAAGATGGGCGTGGCCCTGGCTTCCAAGCTGTGTTCCAGCTCTTGTTGAGAGTTGCCAGGCCAAGGGCACTGGCCCGGCTGTGTCCCACTTAGCCAGCTGAGTCGGCCATTTGTGCCTGTGCTTTTCTCATTGTACTTGAGGGCCCTGCTCAGGCTTCTCTTCAGTCTGATGTGTCCTCTGCTGGGTGACCCTGGGAAGGTCACTTAATGTCTCTGATCTCAGCACCCCCTTGCAAAATAGGATTGATAACACCCACCTCAGAAAGATGTTATGAGGATGAAATAAGTCCCCACCTGCTCTCAGGACACCCTGTGCTTTTTGTTCAAAGCTGTGCATTAAATAACTGTTTAACGTTTGTCTCTGGCTGGACTAGGAGAACCACAAGGCTCCAGGCCTGCGTCCACGTCCCAGAGCCTAACAGGGCCTGGCACTTAGGAGAAGCTCAAAGACCCCTTGTGGAGTAAATGGGATGAGGATGGGCAGGGCTGGGAATGGGGTTGGTTGTGAAGTACATTCTCTCCCTCTACTTCCCCAAGACAGGGCCGCGTCTGTGGAATACGGAATCTTATGTTCGCAGCCATGCATGGCAACAACCGCATCCTCCCAAGTTCCCTGAAACAAGGGCCACCACCACACACTCCCTGGCCTTCTTGGTGGCCTTCTGGTGGGAGCAGATACGGGTTAATTTGCGGCAGAAGCATAGATATCCGAGACTGGAGGATCCTAGCAGGCCGAGATGGCACCCTGCCCTAGTCATCTGCGGCTGTGTAAAAACCACCACCCAAAACAGCCATTTATTAGGATTACAGGTTCAGAGTGTGAGGAACTCGACAGGGGCCCAAAGGGGTGACTGTCCTGGCTCTACAACGTCTATGGCCTTAGTTGGGAAGACTTGAATGGCTGGAGGTGCCTCAAAAGGCTGAGGGCTGAAATCAAGTGGAAGCTTCTTGTCTCACACGTCCTGTGCCGGGCTGGGACGGCTCCGCGGGGACGTCAACCTGAGTGCCTACCCACGGCCTCTCTGGGGTTTGGGCTTCCTCACAGTGTGGTGGCCTCAGGATAATCGGACTCCTTACACAAAGGCTCAGGGCTCCAAAGACAAGTGTGCCAGCTAACAAGGCAGGGGCTGATGGCCTGTGATGACTTAGACTTGGAAGTCACTTGGCGTCCCTTCTCTATACTCTGTTGACTGAAACAGTCACGGGCCTGCTGATATTCAAGGAAAGGAGGCATAGATCCCACATCTCAAGAGAAGGAGTCAGAGAACTTATGACCGTGTTTTAAAACTGTCCCACAAGCCCTGCTGGCTGCAACTGCATGTGCTAGAACCTGGGGCAGGGCCTGGTTCAGCGAGGGGGCGCAGGGCCGGTTCACGAGGTCCCGGGCTCTTGGCCGGACACTGACGCTCATCGTGCTGTATGGAATTGGGTGGGTCCTCTCCGCTTGCCTGACCTCCATTTCCCCATGTGACATTCAGGGGGTACAACGCTGCAAGACCCCCCGCAGTCCCTCCCTGCATTTCCTTGTTGCTGGTGACCCTCCCCTACCTGCGCCTCCACAGTTCACAACAGAGACAATGGTCAAAATGGGGCGGGGCACCAACAGAACCCTCCCAACCAGCTTGGGAAACATCAGAGCAGAGGGGACTATGTCCCCACTGTCCATCGGGGACCCTGAGTGGCTGGTAACCCTGCTCTACTGTGGCGTCCAGGGGCAGTGAGGGCCTCCCTGAGCCCTGGGGTGATGAGGGGTCGGCTGGATTTCCCATGCTCCCCAGGAGGCCATGGAAGGTGCTGGGTAAGGGCAGGTGGCCCTGGAGGGTGAGGAGGATGCAGAGTGTGTGGACTGATGGTCACTAAATAAAGGACATGGATTTAGCAGACACCAATGAGGTGAGATGACCATGCTCCAGAGGCTGGTGAGGACAGATACCAATGACCATGGCTCAGTGCCCCTCGTCCTCCAGCTCCCCCTCCTGCGCCACAGAAGCCCCTGGAACTAAGGAGCTGCCCTGGGGAGAGAGATGAGAAAATCCTGAATAAACTGAATTTAAATCTGAAATTTTTGAGTTCGGCTGAAACTGATTAAATTAAGTTTGCCACTATTGGGCACAATGGGAGGTCTCAAAGAGAGATATAGGGAAATTAACTTGCATTTTTTAGAAACCCCTAAATTGTAGTTATTTCTTCTTTCTGTCCACTCAAGGGCTGGCTGAGATCTCAGGCCTTGCTAGCTGTGACATCCACTGTGCGTCTGATCCCTGGGCTTTGTGACCCAGTCGCTGCCGCCGCTGCTGCTGTAGTCCAAGGGCCTGGCTAAGTATACACAGGTCGTGTCCCACTGGGGCTCTGCCTGGCCCAGCCCTGGAATGTGGTTTGCCCCTGAGCCCTTCAGTCAGCAGACACTGTTAAGAAACCACTATGTGAGGCTCTGGACTTGTGCCTGGTGCTGGGGACAGCCAGTTGACCAAGACACTGGCCTCGTCCTCAACGTGTTTACAATCTTGTGGCAACAAACAATTAGAAGCCACTGGTTCTAGGACCTTAATTAGGAATTGCTCCTGATAGCCGCTTCTGTTAAGAATTGGCATCAGCACATCCATCTCCTGCCAATCAGCCAAGAAATATCTACTGAGCACCCACCATATGTCAGCTCTGTTCAGGTGCTTTGGATGCGTCCGTGAAAAGCAATATAAATATAAGTAAATGGGCCTTGAAGATATGTTTTTATCTCTCTGCCCATCTTGGTCCTGGGGAAGCAGATGTTGGCGCTTCAAGCTGAATGACCAAATGATTAATTATAAGGCACTTCCCATCCCCTGGACGCTCACCCCCTTTTGATCCTCAGTCAAGGCCAACTTCAAAAATCCCTTGGTAATCAGCTGGGAGCTTGCAGGTCCCAGACAGTCCTTCAGTGGCCTGTGGGAATGTCCTAAGAGGAAGATTTTTTGTCAAAAGAATGCTAGAGTTTAATTACTGTGTGGCCCGTGTTGGTGATTTCCATTTGACAGAGCAGAGCCCCGACAGTTCCTAGGCAGGCCCGTTGCTCGAGGCCGTGGCCGCTGGGGCCTGCTCAAGCCAGGGGTGGAGCGAGCCTGGGGCCTGGCCCGGGCTGGGTGGCAGGAATGCTTCGAATGCCTCCTCCGCATGTGGCCTTGGATTCTAACACTGGCTGCTGGGGCCAGTTTAATTAATAACGTCCACTGCTTGTCATTTATCATTAGCAAAGCAGGAGGGGTCGGGGGTGGGGGCAGCCAAGAGGGCAGGGGAGGCTTTCTCCAAACAAGGTGCACAGATAAATTAAAGTTTTACCCACCGATCTTATGGGGTGGCCGCTGTCGGGAAGCGCCCCGTTGTTTTCCTCTTGTTCAGAGGCCAATGCCGTCTTTCCACCAGGGCTTAGCAGCAGCTTGTGGGCAATTCAGCAACAATTCTGTCTTTCCCTGTCAAGTGTCAGTGAAGGACTGTGTTGTGTGGTATAAGCGGGAAAGAGAGAGAGTGGGATGGATCCTGGGGCTTGGTTCCCATTGGGGCTGCAAACTAGAACTCTAAGGCAGATCCAGTCTGAGGCTGGATACTGTTTGGCCTCAACAGTGTTTGACAAAATTAGAAAACTTTACATAAAAACCTGAGTTTCTGGCTTTTCTTGGAAAAGCAAAATGTGGCAAAACCAAGCCCTCTTTTTCATCAGGGCAATATGCAGCTGATGGCCAGTGTAGGCACGCATGTGAGGTTGCGAGGGTTGTGCACTGCATGAAGGCACCTGGCAGATAGGGCTAATGGAAGCTGAATCCAGACCAGTCTGTCTGTCCAGCAGAGGCCCTGTAGGCAGAATGTGGGCCTTCCAGTTTACCACCTCCAGCGATCCCTGCTGCCTCACTCCCTCCTGCCCCGTTCATTTATACAACCTACCTGAGTTTGGGAAGCACTCAATGTTTTGACTCCTAGCATGTTCAGGACACCGTTCCATCCTCTCTACGTGAGGAACTCCTCCTCATCCCTTAAGACTCAGCTCAACTCGGACTTCCTCCCAGCAACCTCCTGGGCTTCCCATAAGAGCTGGTGGCTCCCTCCTCTGCAGTTTCTCAACAGCCCCTGCATGTGGCTATTAACGCAGTCAGCACACCACTGTGCTCTAATTTGCCAACAGGTCCTTGTTCCCCAGAGACTCTGAGCCCCTTGAAGAGAGACCCTACTCATTGCTGCTTTCCCTCTGCCTGGCACATAGCACTTAATCAGCAACTGCTGAATGGATGACTTCGCCATCGTTTACATCAGGCAAGGGGGGCCCACGAACCTGCCAAAATTCCCAAATCGTGAAGGTCTGGAAGAGGTAACAGATTTTAGCTTCGGAGTTTTGAAATGACCTCAGACTCCTACTTTTCTCTCTTGGATGCTTTATAGGGCATTTTTTAAAAATCTTTTTTTTCAAAAATATATATCCAATCTTCTTTCCCCCCCGGATTATTGAGATATAATTGACATATAACTGTGTAAGTTTAAGGTGTACAATGTGATGATTTGATACCCGGATATATTGTGAAATGATTCCCACAATAAGGTTAGTTAACACCTGTGTCACCTCACACAATTACCTTTTCCTTTTTGTGGTAAGAACACTTACAATTGCTCTCTTAGCAACTTTCAAGTATATAACACAGTATTGTTAACTATAGTCACCATGCTGCACGTTAGACCCCAAAGACTTATTCATCTTATAATTGGGAGTTTGTACCCTTTGGCCAACATCTCCTGTTTCCCCCACCCCAGCCCCTAGCAACCACCATCCTACCCTCTGTTTCTATGAATTCGGCTTTTTTAGATTCCACATATAAGAGATCATATGGTATTTGTTCTTGTCTGACTTATTTCACTTAGCATAACACTCTCAAGTTCCATCCATATGGTTGCAAATGGCAGGATTTCTTTTTTATTACAGAATAATATTCCATTGTATGTGGACTATGTACCACATTTTCTTCATTTTCAGTGACGGACACTTAGGTTGTTTCCATGTCTTGGCTGTTGTGAATAATCCTGCAATGAACATTCAGGTGCAGATATCTCTTCGAGATAGTGATTTCATTTCCTTTGTGTATATACCCAGAAGTGAGATTGCTGGAGTATATGGAAGCTCTATTTTTAATTTTTTGAGGAACCTCCCTACTGTTTCCCACAGTGGCTGCGCCAATATACACTGCCACTCCCATCCACAGCGCTCAAGGCTACTCTTTTCTCCACATGTTCACCAGCACTTATTATCTCTTGTCTTTTCGAAGAGCACTTTGAATTTTGAGCCATGCCAATGTTTGGGTTTTCTCTGACCAGAAAGCTGAGTGTTGGGGATTTTCCGCATTTTGCATGTTCTGTAGGAAGGAGCTGGTAAGAGCCCAGCCTGCTCTGCTGAGCCCAGGTCTCAAGGAGCAGCAGAGAGGGTGTGGCCATCAGAGCCTGCAGGGGAGAGGGAGAGTGCCTGTTTCTGCAGAGCAATTTCAGGGTCCTGTCACTGAAATACGTCCCTCCCCAGCCCAGCTGCGCCTGAAATTTCTTTAAGAACAAAAGGTGAACATTCCTTCTGATAATCAGACAGAGGGCCGAACAGGTAACTGCCTGGAAGAGGAGACACATTGGGCTAAATTATTTCCCACTAGGGTGTAAATGACTGATAAAGGATTCTTTCCTAAACTGCGGCTTGGTAAGAGGATAAAAAGAGCTAAAAAGAGAGAACCAAATGCTGGAAGGGGGTCTTACAAGGAAGGAAGAGGCACAGAAAGGAAAGTCTGGAGTTTAGGAAAGACCAAAATTAGCTCAGGGTTTCACCTGGAGGTGGGAATGGGTGGGTTGTATGGAGATAAAGAAGCATCAGACCCCATCCGCCTGGAGCTGACACTGAGACCTCTGAGGTGCACTTTCAAGTAGGAGGAGCAGGCGACACCGACTAGTGGCATCAGAAGCAGCCAAATTGGGTGTGTAGATACAGGGCGTGTGGACTGGGTGAGAAAGAGGGCGGATGAAGAGGAGTGTGTTCATCCCACACGCATGTGCTGTGGACTTGCTCTGTGCAGGGGGCTGCGCTGAGGCCCAGCACGGAGACTTGTGACAGAGCTTCATCAGAGCCCCATGGGAGGGCCAGAGCTCCAGAAGTCTGTCAACGCCATTTCACACGCAGAATCTTGGACTCAGAGCTGCTTGCTGTGGGGTAATTAAAGGACACTATCTTTTCCTAGAGATTTCCAGGATCTAGGAATCAATCTCTCCCTGCCTTTTCCCTAAAGGTGGCCTCAAAAAGGCTTGCAGGCTGGGGGGACAGTCCCCTGGGTGAGGGAGAATACCGTGTGCTGGGTGGAGCGCCACCTGCCCGTCTCAGCGTGGCCTCCCCCGGGCCCCTATACTTGAAAGTGCACCCCAGCACTCCTGACGCCTGCCCTGCCTTATTTTTCTTAGCACTGCTTACCTCCTTCTGACAGATGTTTTATTTATCTGTGTGCTTATTGCCTATTTCCTCCAGTAGAGTGTTTCTCCCTAAGAGTAAGGATTTTTAAAAATCACCTTAATTGAGGTCTCATTACATATATAATAAACTGCATCCGTTTCAAGTGTACCATCCTGAGTCTTGTTGGACGACTAGAGAACCACCCAAGAAACCACCACCACGACTAAGGTACCGAGCATTTTCCATCACCCCCAAAAGTTGCAGTCATCCCCACTCCCACCCCAGACAAACTCTGATCATCTGCCTTTTATCACTACAGGTTAGTTTAATAGCAGAGATTTTATCTGTTTTGTTTATTTCTGTGTCCCCAGCACATAAGATGGCGCCTGACCCTCAATAAGCACTTCATAAATCCCTATTGACCAACTGAATGAACAGGGCATCGGGGATCGTGGCCATCTCCCCTCTTGTCAAGCAGCTCATAGCCCGGAAGAGACAGGTGTGAACGTTGGGTACAAGCGCGCATCGTCCTCCAGCCTCCACAGGTCCTCCGCAGGAAGTGTAGGTGGAGTGACAACACACACCGCTGAATGGCAGAAAGTTCCAGGTCTCTGGTGTAAGACGGATTTGAACTCAAGAACCAGCCCCACCTCTCTCAACTTTAAGATCTCAGGCAAACCCCTAAACTCTTCTGAGCCCGTTTTCTCTTTGGCAAGTTCTCCATAAGGGCAGTATGCGTCGGCCGGTGCTGCTGAAAGGATAAAATGGGGTAACGCCTGGCAAGGGCGGAGCACGGTGCTGAGCGCACACTGGTGCTCAACAAACCGAAGCTTTAACATTCTCAGCCACTCAGAGCACGTGGGCTGGAGGCCCGCCCTGTAACGTGGGTCAGATGAGATTGATGTTGTGACAGTAAAGCCCGGGAAGAGGCAGAGGTTGCAGAAGTCAAGATCGGCTGGTTTGTGCCACAGTAACAAATGATCCCAGGGTCTCGGAGGCCTCAAGCACCCAGGTCAAGCTCCTTTCTCTCTCACACCTCCTGTGTGTCGTGAGTCGGCTCCTGCCCCACTCCACACTTGCTTCACTCCAGTGCCCGGCTGGCAGTGTGGTGTCTGGCTGGGACACTGCCATCCTTGCAGCGGAGGGAAAAGAGAGCGTGGGGAAACATACTTGGCTTTGCGAGCTTCTGCTCCCCACTGACTCATATGTCCCACATCACTGGCCAGCGCAAGTCACGTGGCCAAGCCTGAGCGAGGCCAATGGGTCAGGGCAGTGGTATCCTTCTCCAGAGAGGAGGAGGGAATACTGTGAACAACGGGACAGCGTACCTCAGGCATGCAAGCAAATAATGACAGGTTGGGAGAAGCACCATATGCTTCTGCACAGTGCTAGGCGGGGAAAGAGCTGACTCTGCCTGGAGGGCAGGGAAAGCTTCACGGAGGAGGTGACCTATGAGTTGGGTCTTCAAGAACATGTATGAGTTCACCAGGCAGAGACAACAGGAAACATTTAGGTGGAGTAAAAAGGCAAATAGAAAGGCATGAAACTGTGAAAAAGTCTAGTGTGCTCCTAGTGGCTCGCGGACGGTGGGGCGGGGGGGGGGGGGGGGGGGGGGGGGGGGGGGGGGGGGG